>NW_027253210.1:0-17170 GCF_044704955.1 Pristiophorus japonicus
TGAGACACTGTGACACTGTGACACTGAGACACAGAGACACAGAGACACAGAGACACGAGGACACTGTGACACTGTGACACTGAGACACAGAGACACAGAGACACAGAGACACTAGGACACTGAGACACTGTGACACTGTGACACTGAGACACTGAGACACAGAGACACTAGGACACAGGGACACTGAGACACAGAGACACTAGGACACTGAGACACTGTGACACTGTGACACTGAGACACAGAGACACAGAGACACTAGGACACAGGGACACTGAGACACAGAGACACAGAGACACTAGGACACTGTGACACTGTGACACTGTGACACTGAGACACAGAGACACAGAGACACAGAGACACTAGGACACTGTGACACTGAGACACAGAGACACAGAATCACAGAGACACTAGGACACAGGGACACTGAGACACAGAGACACAGAGACACAGAGACACAGAGACACTAGGACACAGGGACACTGAGACACAGAGACACAGAGACACAGAGACACTAGGACACTGAGACACTGAGACACAGAGACACAGAGACACAGAGACACTAGGACACTGAGACACTGAGACACAGAGACACAGAGACACTAGGACACTGTGACACTGAGACACTGAGACACAGAGACACAGAGACACTTGGACACTGTGACACTGAGAAACAGAGACACAGAGACACACAGACACTAGGACACAGGGACACTGAGACACAGAGACACTAGGACACTGAGACACTGTGACACTGTGACACAGAGACACAGAGACACTAGGACAATGTGACACTGTGACACTGTGACACTGTGACACTGAGACACAGAGACACAGAGACACAGAGACACAGATACACTAGGACACTGTGACACTGTGACACTGTGACACTGAGACACAGAGACACAGAGACACAGAGACACTGGGACACTGTGACACTGTGACACTGTGACACTGTGACACTGAGACACAGAGACACAGAGACACAGAGACACTGTGACACTGACACTGTGACACAGAGACACAGATACACAGAGACACTAGGACACAGGGACACTGTGACACAGAGACACAGATACACAGAGACACTAGGACACAGGGACACTGAGACACAGAGACACAGAGACACACAGACACTCGGACACTGAGACACTGAGACACAGAGACACTAGGACACTGAGACACTGTGACACTGTGACACTGAGACACAGAGACACAGAGACACTAGGACACAGGGACACTGAGACACAGAGACACAGAGACACTAGGACACTGTGACACTGTGACACTGTGACACTGAGACACAGAGACACAGAGACACAGAGACACTAGGACACAGGGACACTGAGACACTGTGACACTAGGACACTGAGACACTGTGACACTGTGACACTGTGACACTGAGACACAGAGACACAGAGACACTAGGACACAGGGACACTGAGACACAGAGACACAGAGACACTAGGACACTGTGACACTGTGACACTGTGACACTGAGACGCAGAGACACAGAGACACAGAGACACAGAGACACTAGGACACAGGGACACTGAGACACAGAGACACTAGGACACTGAGACACTGTGACACTGTGACACTGAGACACAGAGACACTAGGACACTGAGACACTGTGACACTGTGACACTGAGACACTGAGACACAGAGACACTAGGACACTGAGACACTGTGACACTGTGACACTGAGACACAGAGACACTAGGACACTGAGACACTGTGACACTGTGACACTGAGACACAGAGACACAGAGACACTAGGACACTGAGACACTGTGACACTGTGACACTGAGACACAGAGACACTAGGACACTGAGACACTGTGACACTGTGACACTGAGACACAGAGACACTAGGACACTGAGACACTGTGACACTGAGACACAGAGACACAGAGACACTAGGACACTGAGACACTGTGACACTGTGACACTGAGACACAGAGATACAGAGACACAGAGACACGAGGACACTGTGACACTGAGACACAGAGACACTAGGACACTGAGACACTGTGACACTGTGACACTGAGACACAGAGACACAGAGACACTAGGACACAGGGACACTGAGACACAGAGACACAGAGACACTAGGACACTGAGACACTGTGACACTGTGACACTGAGACACAGAGACACAGAGACACTAGGACACAGGGACACTGAGACACAGAGACACAGAGACACTAGGACACTGTGACACTGTGACACTGTGACACTGAGACACAGAGACACAGAGACACAGAGACACTAGGACACTGAGACACTGTGACACTGTGACACTGTGACACTGAGACACAGAGACACAGAGACACTAGGACACAGGGACACTGAGACACAGAGACACAGAGACACTAGGACACTGTGACACTGTGACACTGTGACACTGAGACACAGAGACACAGAGACACAGAGACACTAGGACACAGGGACACTGAGACACAGAGACACAGAGACAGTAGGACACTGTGACACTGTGACACTGTGACACTGAGACACAGAGACACAGAGACACAGAGACACTAGGACACAGGGACACTGAGACACAGAGACACTAGGACACTGAGACACTGTGACACTGTGACACTGTGACACTGAGACACAGAGACACAGAGACACTAGGACACAGGGACACTGAGACACAGAGACACAGAGACACTAGGACACTGTGACACTGTGACACTGTGACACTGAGACACAGAGACACAGAGACACAGAGACACTAGGACACAGGGACACTGAGACACAGAGACACAGAGACACTAGGACACTGTGACACTGTGACACTGTGACACTGAGACACAGAGACACAGAGACACAGAGACACTAGGACACAGGGACACTGAGACACAGAGACACTAGGACACTGAGACACTGTGACACTGTGACACTGTGACACTGAGACACAGAGACACAGAGACACTAGGACACAGGGACACTGAGACACAGAGACACAGAGACACTAGGACACTGTGACACTGTGACACTGTGACACTGAGACACAGAGACACAGAGACACAGAGACACTAGGACACAGGGACACAGAGACACAGAGACACAGAGACACTAGGACACTGTGACACTGTGACAATGTGACACTGAGACACAGAGACACAGAGACACAGAGACACTAGGACACAGGGACACTGAGACACAGAGACACAGAGACACAGAGACACAGAGACACGAGGTCACTATGACACTGAGACACAGAGACACTAGGACACTGAGACACTGTGACACTGAGACACAGAGACACAGAGACACTAGGACACTGAAACACTGTGACACTGTGACACTGAGACACAGAGACACTAGGACACTGAGACACTGTGACACTGTGACACTGAGACACAGAGACACTAGGACACTGAGACACTGGGACACTGTGACACAGAGACACAGACACTCGGACACTGAGACACTGTGACACTGTGACACTGAGACACAGAGACACAGAGACACGAGGACACTGTGACACTGAGACACAGAGACACTAGGACACTGAGACACTGTGACACTGTGACACTGAGACACAGAGACACAGAGACACTAGGACACAGGGACACTGAGACACAGAGACACTGGGACACTGAGACACTGTGACACTGTGACACTGTGACATTGAGACACAGAGACACAGAGACACAGAGACACTAGGACACAGGGACACTGAGACACAGAGACACTAGGACACTGAGACACTGTGACACTGAGACACAGAGACACTAGGACACTGAGACACTGTGACACTGTGACACTGAGACACAGAGACACTACGACACTGAGACACTGTGACACTGAGACACAGAGACACAGAGACACAGAGACACGAGGACACTGTGACACTGAGACACAGAGACACTAGGACACTGAGACACAGAGACACAGAGACACAGAGACACTAGGACACTGAGACACTGTGACACTGTGACACTGAGACACAGAGACACAGAGACACAGAGACACGAGGACACTGTGACACTGTGACACTGAGACACAGAGACACAGAGACACAGAGACACTAGGACACTGAGACACTGTGACACTGTGACACTGTGACACTGAGACACTGAGACACAGAGACACAGAGACACTAGGACACAGGGACACTGAGACACAGAGACACAGAGACACAGAGACACAGAGACACGAGGACACTGAGACACTGTGACACTGTGACACTGTGACACTGAGACACAGAGACACAGAGACACGAGGACACTGTGACACTGAGACACAGAGACACTAGGACACTGAGACACTGTGACACTGAGACACAGAGACACAGAGACACAGAGACACTAGGACACTGAGACACTGTGACACTGTGACACAGAGACACAGAGACACAGAGACACGAGGACACTGAGACACTGTGACACTGTGACACTGTGACACTGAGACACAGAGACACAGAGACACTAGGACACAGGGACACTGAGACACAGAGACACTAGGACACTGAGACACAGAGACACTAGGACACAGGGACACTGAGACACAGAGACACTAGGACACTGAGACACTGTGACACTGAGACACAGAGACACAGAGACACAGAGACACTAGGACACTGAGACACTGTGACACTGTGACACTGAGACACAGAGACACAGAGACACAGAGACACGAGGACACTGTGACACTGTGACACTGAGACACAGAGACACAGAGACACAGAGACACTAGGACACTGAGACACTGTGACACTGTGACACTGTGACACTGAGACACTGAGACACAGAGACACAGAGACACTAGGACACAGGGACACTGAGACACAGAGACACAGAGACACAGAGACACAGAGACACGAGGACACTGAGACACTGTGACACTGTGACACTGTGACACTGAGACACAGAGACACAGAGACACGAGGACACTGTGACACTGAGACACAGAGACACTAGGACACTGAGACACTGTGACACTGAGACACAGAGACACAGAGTCACAGAGACACTAGGACACTGAGACACTGTGACACTGTGACACAGAGACACAGAGACACAGAGACACGAGGACACTGAGACACAGAGACACTAGGACACTGAGACACTGTGACACTGAGACACAGAGACACTAGGACACTGAGACACTGTGACACTGAGACACAGAGACACAGAGACACAGAGACACTAGGACACTGAGACACTGTGACACTGTGACACAGAGACACAGAGACACAGAGACACGAGGACACTGAGACACTGTGACACTGTGACACTGTGACACTGAGACACAGAGACACAGAGACACTAGGACACAGGGACACTGAGACACAGAGACACTAGGACACTGAGACACAGAGACACTAGGACACAGGGACACTGAGACACAGAGACACTAGGACACTGAGACACTGTGACACTGAGACACAGAGACACAGAGACACAGAGACACTAGGACACTGAGACACTGTGACACTGTGACACTGAGACACAGAGACACAGAGACACTAGGACACTGAGACACTGTGACACTGTGACACTGAGACACAGTGACACAGAGACACAGAGACACGAGGACACTGAGACACAGAGACACTAGGACACAGGGACACTGAGACACAGAGACACTAGGACACTGAGACACTGTGACACTGAGACACAGAGACACTAGGACACTGAGACACTGTGACACTGAGACACAGAGACACAGAGACACAGAGACACTAGGACACTGAGACACTGTGACACTGTGACACAGAGACACAGAGACACGAGGACACTGAGACACTGTGACACTGTGACACTGTGACACTGAGACACAGAGACACAGAGACACTCGGACACAGGGACACTGAGACACTAGGACACTGAGACACAGAGACACTAGGACACAGGGACACTGAGACACAGAGACACTAGGACACTGAGACACTGTGACACTGAGACACAGAGACACAGAGACACAGAGACACTAGGACACTGAGACACTGTGACACTGTGACACTGAGACACAGAGACACAGAGACACTAGGACACTGAGACACTGTGACACTGAGACACTGAGACACAGAGACACAGAGACACTAGGACACTGAGACACTGTGACACTGTGACACAGAGACACAGAGACACAGAGACACGAGGACACTGAGACACTGTGACACTGTGACACTGTGACACTGAGACACAGAGACACAGAGACACTAGGACACAGGGACACTGAGACACAGAGACACTAGGACACTGAGACACAGAGACACTAGGACACAGGGACACTGAGACACAGAGACACTAGGACACTGAGACACTGTGACACTGAGACACAGAGACACAGAGACACAGAGACACTAGGACACTGAGACACTGTGACACTGTGACACTGAGACACAGAGACACAGAGACACTAGGACACTGAGACACTGTGACACTGTGACACTGAGACACAGTGACACAGAGACACAGAGACACGAGGACACTGAGACACAGAGACACTAGGACACAGGGACACTGAGACACAGAGACACTAGGACACTGAGACACTGTGACACTGAGACACAGAGACACTAGGACACTGAGACACTGTGACACTGAGACACAGAGACACAGAGACACAGAGACACTAGGACACTGAGACACTGTGACACTGTGACACAGAGACACAGAGACACGAGGACACTGAGACACTGTGACACTGTGACACTGTGACACTGAGACACAGAGACACAGAGACACTCGGACACAGGGACACTGAGACACTAGGACACTGAGACACAGAGACACTAGGACACAGGGACACTGAGACACAGAGACACTAGGACACTGAGACACTGTGACACTGAGACACAGAGACACAGAGACACAGAGACACTAGGACACTGAGACACTGTGACACTGTGACACTGAGACACAGAGACACAGAGACACTAGGACACTGAGACACTGTGACACTGTGACACTGAGACACAGTGACACAGAGACACAGAGACACGAGGACACAGGGACACAGAGACACAGAGACACTAGGACACTGAGACACTGTGACACTGTGACACAGAGACACAGAGACACAGAGACACGAGGACACTGAGACACTGTGACACTGTGACACTGTGACACTGAGACACAGAGACACAGAGACACTAGGACACAGGGACACTGAGACACAGAGACACTAGGACACTGAGACACTGTGACACTGTGACACAGAGACACAGAGACACAGAGACACGAGGACACTGAGACACTGTGACACTGTGACACTGTGACACTGAGACACAGAGACACAGAGACACTAGGACACAGGGACACTGAGACACAGAGACACTAGGACACTGAGACACTGTGACACTGTGACACAGAGACACAGAGACACAGAGACACGAGGACACTGAGACACTGTGACACTGTGACACTGTGACACTGAGACACAGAGACACAGAGACACTAGGACACAGGGACACTGAGACACAGAGACACTAGGACACTGAGACACAGAGACACTAGGACACAGGGACACTGATACACAGAGACACTAGGACACTGAGACACTGTGACACTGAGACACAGAGACACAGAGACACAGAGACACTAGGACACTGAGACACTGTGACACTGTGACACTGAGACACAGAGACACAGAGACACTAGGACACTGAGACACTGTGACACTGTGACACTGAGACACAGTGACACAGAGACACAGAGACACGAGGACACAGGGACACTGAGACACAGAGACACTAGGACACTGAGACACTGTGACACTGTGACACTGAGACACAGAGACACTAGGACACTGAGACACTGTGACACTGTGACACTGTGACACTGAGACACAGAGACACAGAGACACTAGGACACAGGGACACTGAGACACAGAGACACTGAGACACTGTGACACTGAGACACAGAGACACAGAGACACTAGGACACTGAGACACTGTGACACTAGGACACAGGGACACAGAGACACAGAGACACTAGAACACAGGGACACTGAGACACTGAGACACAGAGACACTAGGACACTGAGACACTGTGACACTGTGACACTGTGACACTGAGACACAGAGACACTAGGACACTGTGACTCTGTGACACTGAGACGCAGAGACACAGAGACACTAGGACACAGGGACACTGAGACACAGAGACACTAGGACACTGAGACACTGTGACACTGAGACACAGAGACACTAGGACACTGAGACACTGTGACACTGAGACGCAGAGACACAGAGACACTAGGACACAGGGACACTGAGACACAGAGACACTAGGACACTGAGACACTGTGACACTGAGACACAGAGACACTAGGACACTGAGACACTGTGACACTAGGACACAGGGACACAGAGACACAGAGACACTAGGACACAGGGACACTGAGACACTGAGACACAGAGACACTAGGACACTGAGACACTGTGACACTGTGACACTGAGACACTGTGACACTGTGACACTGAGACACTGTGACACTGTGACACTGAGACACAGAGACACAGAGACACTAGGACACTGTGACACTGTGACACTGAGACGCAGAGACACAGAGACACTAGGACACAGGGACACTGAGACACAGAGACACTAGGACACTGAGACACTGTGACACTGAGACACAGAGACACTAGGACACTGAGACACTGTGACACTAGGACACAGGGACACAGAGACACAGAGACACTAGGACACAGGGACACTGAGACACTGAGACACAGAGACACTAGGACACTGAGACACTGTGACACTGTGACACTGAGACACAGAGACACTAGGACACTGAGACACTGTGACACTGAGACACAGAGACACTAGGACACTGAGACACTGTGACACTGAGACGCAGAGACACAGAGACACTAGGACACAGGGACACTGAGACACAGAGACACTAGGACACTGAGACACTGTGACACTGAGACACAGAGACACTAGGACACTGAGACACTGTGACACTAGGACACAGGGACACAGAGACAAAGAGACACTAGGACACAGGGACACTGAGACACTGAGACACAGAGACACTAGGACACTGAGACACTGTGACACTGTGACACTGAGACACAGAGACACTAGGACACTGAGACACTGTGACACTGTGACACTGAGACACAGAGACACAGAGACACTAGGACACTGTGACACTGTGACACTGAGACGCAGAGACACAGAGACACTAGGACACAGGGACACTGAGACACAGAGACACTAGGACACTGAGACACTGTGACACTGAGACACAGAGACACTAGGACACTGAGACACTGTGACACTAGGACACAGGGACACAGAGACACAGAGACACTAGGACACAGGGACACTGAGACACTGAGACACAGAGACACTAGGACACTGAGACACTGTGACACTGTGACACTGAGACACAGAGACACTAGGACACTGAGACACTGTGACACTGTGACACTGAGACACAGAGACACAGAGACACTAGGACACTGTGACACTGTGACACTGTGACACTGAGACACAGAGACACAGAGACACTAGGACACAGGGACAGTGAGACACAGAGACACAGAGACACTAGGACACTGAGACACTGTGACACTGTGACACTGAGACACAGAGACACAGAGACACTAGGACACAGGGACACTGAGACACAGAGACACAGAGACACGAGGACACTGAGACACTGTGACACTGTGACAGAGACACAGAGACAGAGACACAGAGACATTAGGACACATGGACACTGAGACACAGAGACACTAGGACACTGAGACACTGTGACACTGAGACACAGAGACACTAGGACACTGAGACACTGTGACACTGTGACACTGAGACACAGAGACACAGAGACACTAGGACACAGGGACACTGAGACACAGAGACACAGAGATACGAAGACACTGAGACACTGTGACACTGTGACACTGAGACACAGAGACACTAGGACACTGAGACACTGTGACACTGTGACACTGAGACACAGAGACACAGAGACACGAGGACACTGTGACACTGTGACACTGAGACACAGAGACACAGAGACACTAGGACACTGTGACACTGTGACACTGAGACACAGAGACACAGAGACACAGAGACACTAGGACACAGGGACACTGAGACACAGAGACACAGAGACACTAGGACACTGTGACACTGTGACACTGAGACACAGAGACACAGAGACACAGAGACACTAGGACACAGGGACACTGAGACACAGAGACAGAGACACAGAGACACTACGACACAGGGACACTGAGACACAGAGACACTAGGACACTGAGACACTGTGACACTGAGACACAGAGACACTAGGACACTGAGACACTGTGACACTGTGACACTGAGACACAGAGACACAGAGACACTAGGACACTGTG
The DNA here is from genome assembly GCF_044704955.1 of Pristiophorus japonicus. Classification (NCBI taxonomy): domain Eukaryota; kingdom Metazoa; phylum Chordata; class Chondrichthyes; family Pristiophoridae; genus Pristiophorus; species Pristiophorus japonicus. Next base: position 10,347 of record NW_027253210.1, read on the forward strand.
ACACTGTGACACTGAGACACAGAGACACAGAGACACTAGGACACTGTGACACTGTGACACTGAGACACAGAGACACAGAGACACTAGGACACTGTGACACTGTGACACTGAGACACAGAGACACAGAGACACAGAGACACTAGGACACAGGGACACTGAGACACAGAGACACAGAGACACTAGGACACTGAGACACTGTGACACTGTGACACTGAGACACAGAGACAGAGACACAGAGACACTAGGACACAGGGACACTGAGACACAGAGACAGAGACACAGAGACACTACGACACAGGGACACTGAGACACAGAGACACTAGGACACTGAGACACTGTGACACTGAGACACAGAGACACTAGGACACTGAGACACTGTGACACTGTGACACTGAGACACAGAGACACAGAGACACTAGGACACTGTGACACTGTGACACTGAGACACAGAGACACAGAGACACTAGGACACTGTGACACTGTGACACTGAGACACAGAGACACAGAGACACTAGTACACTGTGACACTGTGACACTGAGACACAGAGACACAGAGACACTAGGACACTGTGACACTGTGACACTGAGACACAGAGACACAGAGACACAGAGACACTAGGACACAGGGACACTGAGACACAGAGACACAGAGACACTAGGACACTGAGACACTGTGACACTGTGACACTGAGACACAGAGACAGAGACACAGAGACACTAGGACACAGGGACACTGAGACACAGAGACACAGAGACACAGAGACACTAGGACACTGTGACACTGTGACACTGAGACACAGAGACACAGAGACACTAGGACACAGGGACACTGAGACACAGAGACACAGAGACACTAGGACACTGAGACACTGTGACACTGTGACACTGAGACACAGAGACACAGAGACACAGAGACACTAGGACACTGTGACACTGTGACACTGAGACACAGAGACACAGAGACACTAGGACACAGGGACACTGAGACACAGAGACACAGAGACACTAGGACACTGAGACACTGTGACACTGTGACACTGAGACACAGAGACACAGAGACACTAGGACACAGGGACACTGAGACACAGAGACACAGAGACACAGAGACACTAGGACACTGTGACACTGTGACACTGAGACACAGAGACACAGAGACACTAGGACACAGGGACACTGAGACACAGAGACACAGAGACACTAGGACACTGAGACACTGTGACACTGTGACACTGAGACACAGAGACACAGAGACACAGAGACACTAGGACACTGTGACACTGTGACACTGAGACACAGAGACACAGAGACACTAGGACACAGGGACACTGAGACACAGAGACACAGAGACACTAGGACACTGAGACACTGTGACACTGTGACACTGAGACACAGAGACAGAGACACAGAGACACTAGGACACAGGGACACTGAGACACAGAGACACTAGGACACTGAGACACAGAGACACTGAGACACAGAGACACTAGGACACTGAGACACTGTGACACTGTGACACTGAGACACAGAGACACAGAGACACTAGGACACAGGGATACTGAGACACAGTGACACAGAGACACAGAGACACGAGGACACAGGGACACTGAGACACAGAGACACTAGGACACTGAGACACTGTGACACTGTGACACTGAGACACAGAGACACTAGGACACTGAGACACTGTGACACTGTGACACTGTGACACTGAGACACAGAGACACAGAGACACTAGGACACAGGGACACTGAGACACAGAGACACTAGGACACTGAGACACTGTGACACTGAGACACAGAGACACTAGGACACTGAGACACTGTGACACTTGGACACAGGGACACAGAGACACAGAGACACTAGAACACAGGGACACTGAGACACTGAGACACAGAGACACTAGGACACTGGGACACTGTGACACTGTGACACTGAGACACAGAGACACTAGGACACTGAGACACTGTGACACTGTGACACTGTGACACTGAGACACAGAGACACAAGACACTAGGACACAGGGACACTGAGACACAGAGACACTAGGACACTGAGACACTGTGACACTGAGACACAGAGACACTAGGACACTGAGACACTGTGACACTAGGACACAGGGACACAGAGACACAGAGACACTAAGACACAGGGACACTGAGACACTGAGACACAGAGACACTAGGACACTGAGACACTGTGACACTGTGACACTGAGACACAGAGACACTAGGACACTGAGACACTGTGACACTGTGACACTGAGACACAGAGACACAGAGACACTAGGACACTGTGACACTGTGACACTGTGACACTGAGACACAGAGACACAGAGACACTAGGACACAGGGACAGTGAGACACAGAGACACAGAGACACTAGGACACTGAGACACTGTGACACTGAGACACAGAGACACAGAGACACAGAGACACTAGGACACAGGGACACTGAGACACAGAGACACAGAGACACGAGGACACTGAGACACTGTGACACTGTGACACTGAGACACAGAGACAGAGACACAGAGACACTAGGACACAGGGACACTGAGACACAGAGACAGAGACACAGAGACACTACGACACAGGGACACTGAGACACAGAGACACTAGGACACTGAGACACTGTGACACTGAGACACAGAGACACTAGGACACTGAGACACTGTGACACTGTGACACTGAGACACAGAGACACAGAGACACTAGGACACTGTGACACTGTGACACTGAGACACAGAGACACAGAGACACTAGGACACTGTGACACTGTGACACTGAGACACAGAGACACAGAGACACTAGTACACTGTGACACTGTGACACTGAGACACAGAGACACAGAGACACTAGGACACTGTGACACTGTGACACTGAGACACAGAGACACAGAGACACAGAGACACTAGGACACAGGGACACTGAGACACAGAGACACAGAGACACTAGGACACTGAGACACTGTGACACTGTGACACTGAGACACAGAGACAGAGACACAGAGACACTAGGACACAGGGACACTGAGACACAGAGACACAGAGACACAGAGACACTAGGACACTGTGACACTGTGACACTGAGACACAGAGACACAGAGACACTAGGACACAGGGACACTGAGACACAGAGACACAGAGACACTAGGACACTGAGACACTGTGACACTGTGACACTGAGACACAGAGACACAGAGACACAGAGACACTAGGACACTGTGACACTGTGACACTGAGACACAGAGACACAGAGACACTAGGACACAGGGACACTGAGACACAGAGACACAGAGACACTAGGACACTGAGACACTGTGACACTGTGACACTGAGACACAGAGACACAGAGACACTAGGACACAGGGACACTGAGACACAGAGACACAGAGACACAGAGACACTAGGACACTGTGACACTGTGACACTGAGACACAGAGACACAGAGACACTAGGACACAGGGACACTGAGACACAGAGACACAGAGACACTAGGACACTGAGACACTGTGACACTGTGACACTGAGACACAGAGACACAGAGACACAGAGACACTAGGACACTGTGACACTGTGACACTGAGACACAGAGACACAGAGACACTAGGACACAGGGACACTGAGACACAGAGACACAGAGACACTAGGACACTGAGACACTGTGACACTGTGACACTGAGACACAGAGACAGAGACACAGAGACACTAGGACACAGGGACACTGAGACACAGAGACACTAGGACACTGAGACACAGAGACACTGAGACACAGAGACACTAGGACACTGAGACACTGTGACACTGTGACACTGAGACACAGAGACACAGAGACACTAGGACACAGGGATACTGAGACACAGTGACACAGAGACACAGAGACACGAGGACACAGGGACACTGAGACACAGAGACACTAGGACACTGAGACACTGTGACACTGTGACACTGAGACACAGAGACACTAGGACACTGAGACACTGTGACACTGTGACACTGTGACACTGAGACACAGAGACACAGAGACACTAGGACACAGGGACACTGAGACACAGAGACACTAGGACACTGAGACACTGTGACACTGAGACACAGAGACACTAGGACACTGAGACACTGTGACACTTGGACACAGGGACACAGAGACACAGAGACACTAGAACACAGGGACACTGAGACACTGTGACACAGAGACACTAGGACACTGGGACACTGTGACACTGTGACACTGAGACACAGAGACACTAGGACACTGAGACACTGTGACACTGTGACACTGTGACACTGAGACACAGAGACACAAGACACTAGGACACAGGGACACTGAGACACAGAGACACTAGGACACTGAGACACTGTGACACTGAGACACAGAGACACTAGGACACTGAGACACTGTGACACTAGGACACAGGGACACAGAGACACAGAGACACTAAGACACAGGGACACTGAGACACTGAGACACAGAGACACTAGGACACTGAGACACTGTGACACTGTGACACTGAGACACAGAGACACTAGGACACTGAGACACTGTGACACTGTGACACTGAGACACAGAGACACAGAGACACTAGGACACTGTGACACTGTGACACTGTGACACTGAGACACAGAGACACAGAGACACTAGGACACAGGGACAGTGAGACACAGAGACACAGAGACACTAGGACACTGAGACACTGTGACACTGAGACACAGAGACACAGAGACACAGAGACACTAGGACACAGGGACACTGAGACACAGAGACACAGAGACACTAGGACACTGAGACACTGTGACACTGTGACACTGAGACACAGAGACACAGAGACACTAGGACACTGTGACACTGTGACACTGTGACACTGAGACACAGAGACACAGAGACACTAGGACACAGGGACAGTGAGACACAGAGACACAGAGACACTAGGACACTGAGACACTGTGACACTGAGACACAGAGACACAGAGACACAGAGACACTAGGACACAGGGACACTGAGACACAGAGACACAGAGACACGAGGACACTGAGACACTGTGACACTGTGACACTGAGACACAGAGACAGAGACACAGAGACATTAGGACACAGGGACACTGAGACACAGAGACACTAGGACACTGAGACACTGTGACACTGAGACACAGAGACACTAGGACACTGAGACACTGTGACACTGTGACACTGAGACACAGAGACACAGAGACACTAGGACACAGGGAAACTGAGACACAGAGACACAGAGACACGAGGACACTGAGACACTGTGACACTGTGACACTGAGACACAGAGACACAGAGACACTAGGACACAGGGACACTGAGACACAGAGACACAGAGACACGAGGACACTGAGACACTGTGACACTGTGACACTGAGACACAGAGACACGAGGACACTGAGACACTGTGACACTGTGACACTGAGACACAGAGACACAGAGACACGAGGACACTGTGACACTGTGACACTGAGACACAGAGACACAGAGACACTAGGACACTGTGACACTGTGACACTGAGACGCAGAGACACAGAGACACAGAGACACTAGGACACAGGGACACTGAGACACAGAGACACAGAGACACTAGGACACTGTGACACTGTGACACTGAGACACAGAGACACAGAGACACAGAGACACTAGGACACATGGACACTGAGACACAGAGACACAGAGACACTAGGACACTGAGACACAGTGACACTGTGACACTGAGACACAGAGACAGAGACACAGAGACACTACGACACAGGGACACTGAGACACAGAGACACTAGGACACTGAGACACTGTGACACTGAGACACAGAGACAATAGGACACTGAGACACTGTGACACTGTGACACTGAGACACAGAGACACAGAGACACTAGGACACAGGGACACTGAGACACAGAGACACTAGGACACTGAGACACTGTGACACTGTGACACTGAGACACAGAGACACTAGGACACTGAGACACTGTGACACTGTGACACTGAGACACAGAGACACAGAGACACTAGGACACTGTGACACTGTGACACTGAGACACAGAGACACAGAGACACTAGGACACAGGGACACTGTGACACTGTGACACTGAGACACAGAGACAGAGACACAGAGACACTAGGACACAGGGACACTGAGACACAGAGACACAGAGACACTAGGAACTGTGACACTGTGACACTGAGACACAGAGACACAGAGACACTAGGACACAGGGACACTGAGACACAGAGACACAGAGACACTAGGACACTGAGACACTGTGACACTGTGACACTGAGACACAGAGACAGAGACACAGAGACACTAGGACACAGGGACACTGAGACACAGAGACACTAGGACACTGAGACACTGTGACACTGAGACACAGAGACACTAGGACACTGAGACACTGTGACACTGAGACACAGAGACACTAGGATACTGAGACACTGTGACACTGTGACACTGAGACACAGAGACACAGAGACACTAGGACACAGGGATACTGAGACACAGAGACACAGAGACACTAGGACACTGAGACACTGTGACACTGTGACACTGAGACACAGAGACACTAGGACACTGAGACACTGTGACACTGTGACACTGAGACACAGAGACACAGAGACACTAGGACACTGTGACACTGTGATACTGAGACACAGAGACACAGAGACACAGAGACACTAGGACACTGTGACACTGTGACACTGAGACACAGAGACACAGAGACACAGAGACACTAGGACACTGTGACACTGTGACACTGAGACACAGAGACACAGAGACACAGAGACACTAGGACACTGTGACACTGTGACACTGAGACA
>NW_027253212.1:0-17157 GCF_044704955.1 Pristiophorus japonicus
ACTCTCACTCACTCTCACTCTCACTCTCACTCAATCTCACTCTCACTCTGTCTCACTCTCACTCTCCGTCACTCTCACTCTCACTCTCTGTCACTCTCACTCTCACTCACTCTCACTCTCACTCTCACTCACTCTCACTCTCAGTCTCACTCCCTCTTTCTCACTCTCACTCTCACTCACTCTCACTCTCACTTTCACTCGCTCTCACGTTCACACTCACTCATTCTCTCTCTCACTGTCACTCACTCTCACTCTCACTCACTCTCACTCTCAAACACTCTCACTCTCACTCACTCTCACTTTCACTCACTCTCACTCTCACTCACTCTCATTCTCACCCTCACTCACTCTCACTCACTCTCACTCTCACTCTCATTCACTCTCACTCACACTCTCACACTCACTCACTCTCACTCTTACTCACACTCTCACTCACTCTCACTCTCACTCACTCTCACTCTCATACTCACTCACTCTCACTCACTCTCACTCTCACTCACTCTCACGCTCACTCTCACTCTCTCTCACTCTCACTGACTCTCACTCTCACTCTCACACACTCTCACTCTCACTCTAACTCACTCTCACTCTCACTCTCACTCACTCTCACTCTCAATCTCACTCTCACTCTCACTCTCTCTCACACTCACTCACTCTCACTCTCACTCACTCTCGCTATCACTCTCACTCACTCTCACTCTCACTCTCACTCACTCTCACTCACTCTCTCTCTCACTCACTCTCACTCACACTCACTCTCTCTCTCACTCTCACTCATTCTCACTCTCACTCTCACTCACTCTCACTCCCACTCTCTCACTCTCACTCTCACTCACTCTCACTCTCACTTTCACTCGCTCTCACGCTCACACTCACTCATTCTCTCTCTCACTGTCACTCACTCTCACTCTCACTCACTCTCACTCTCAAACACTCTCACTCTCACTCACTCTCACTCTCACTCACTCTCACTCACTCTCACTCTCACTCTCACTCACTCTAACTCTCACCCTCACTCACTCTCACTCACTCTCACTCTCACTCTCACTCACTCTCACTCTCACTCTCACACTCACTCACTCTCACACTTACTCACACTCTCACTCACTCTCACACTCACTCACTCTCACTCACTCTCACTCTCACTCACTCTCACGCTCACTCTCACTCTCTCTCACTCTCACTCACTTTCACTCACTCTCACTCTCACTCTCACTCTCACTCTCTCTCACTCTCACTCTAACTCACTCTCACTCTCACTCTCACTCAATCTCACTCTCACTCTCAATCTCACTCTCACTCTCACTCACTCTCACGCTCACACTCACTCATTCTCACTCTCACTGTCACTCACTCCCACACTCACTCTCACTCAGTCTCACTCACTCTCACTCTCACTCACTCTCAATCATCCTCACTCTCACACTCACTCACTCTCACTCACTCTCACTCTCACTCACTCTCACTCTCACTCTCACTCACTCTCACTCTCACTCACTCTCACTCTCACACTCACTCACTCACTCTCACTCACTCTAACTCACTCTCACTCTCACTCTCACTCACTCTCACTCACTCTCACGCTCACTCTCACTCTCTCTCACTCTCACTCTCTCTCACTCTCACTCTCACACTCACTCTCACTCACTCTCACTCTCACTCTAACTCACTCTCACTCTCACTCTCACTCACTCTCACTCACACTCTCAATCTTACTCTCACTCTCACTCACTCTCACGCTCACACTCACTCATTCTCACTCTCACTGTCACTCACTCTCACTCTCACCCAGTCTCACACTCACACTCACTCACACTCACTCACTCTCAGTCTCACTCTCACTCACTTTCACTCTCACTCTCACTCATTCTCACTCTCACTCTCACTCACTCATACTCTCAGTCACTCTCACTCTCAATCTCACTCTCTCTCACTCTCACTCACACTCACTCTCTCTCTCACTCACTCTCACTCACTCTCACTCACTCTCGCTCTCACTCTCACTCAATCTCACTCTCACTCTCACTCACTCTCTCGCTCACTCACTCTCACTCTCACTCTCTCTCTCACTCACTCTCACTCATTCTCACTCTCACTCTCACTCACTCTCACTCTCACTCAATCTCACTCTCACTCTGTCTCACTCTCACTCTCCGTCACTCTCACTCTCATTCTCTTTCACTCTCACTCTCACTCAATCTCACCACACTCTCACTCTCACTCACTCTCACTCTCACTCACTCTCACTCTCAGTCTCACTCCCACTCTCTCACTCTCACTCACTCTCACTCTCACTTTCACTCGCTCTCACGCTCACACTCACTCATTCTGACTCTCACTGTCACTCACTCTCACTCTCACTCACTCTCACTCTCAAACACTCTCACTCTCACTCACTCTCACTCTCACCCTCACTCACTCTCACTCTCTGTCACTCTCACTCTCACTCACTCTCACTCTCACTCTCACTCTCACTCTCACTCACTCTCACTCTCAGTCTCACTCCCACTCTCTCACTCTCACTCTCACTCTCACTCACTCTCACTCTCACTTTCACTCTCAATCATCCTCACTCTCACAGTCACTCACTCTCACTCACTCTCACTCTCACTCACTCTCACTCTCACTCTCACTCACTCTCACTCTCACTCACTCTCACTCTCACACTCACTCACTCACTCTCACTCACTCTAACTCACTCTCACTCTCACTCTCACTCACTCTCACTCACTCTCACGCTCACTCTCACTCTCTCTCACTCTCACTCTCTCTCACTCTCACTCTCACACTCACTCTCACTCACTCTCACTCTCACTCTAACTCACTCTCACTCTCACTCTCACTCACTCTCACACACACTCTCAATCTTACTCTCACTCTCACTCACTCTCACGCTCACACTCACTCATTCTCACTCTCACTGGCACTCACTCTCACTCTCACCCAGTCTCACACTCACACTCACTCACACTCACTCACTCTCAGTCTCACTCTCACTCACTTTCACTCTCACTCTCACTCATTCTCACTCTCACTCTCACTCACTCATACTCTCAGTCACTCTCACTCTCAATCTCACTCTCTCTCACTCTCACTCACACTCACTCTCTCTCTCACTCACTCTCACTCACTCTCACTCACTCTCGCTCTCACTCTCACTCAATCTCACTCTCACTCTCACTCACTCTCTCGCTCACTCACTCTCACTCTCACTCTCTCTCTCACTCACTCTCACTCATTCTCACTCTCACTCTCACTCACTCTCACTCTCACTCAATCTCACTCTCACTCTGTCTCACTCTCACTCTCCGTCACTCTCACTCTCATTCTCTTTCACTCTCACTCTCACTCAATCTCACCACACTCTCACTCTCACTCACTCTCACTCTCACTCACTCTCACTCTCAGTCTCACTCCCACTCTCTCACTCTCACTCACTCTCACTCTCACTTTCACTCGCTCTCACGCTCACACTCACTCATTCTGACTCTCACTGTCACTCACTCTCACTCTCACTCACTCTCACTCTCAAACACTCTCACTCTCACTCACTCTCACTCTCACCCTCACTCACTCTCAATCTCTGTCACTCTCACTCTCACTCACTCTCACTCTCACTCTCACTCTCACTCTCACTCACTCTCACTCTCAGTCTCACTCCCACTCTCTCACTCTCACTCTCACTCTCACTCACTCTCACTCTCACTTTCACTCGCTCTCACGCTCACACTCACTCATTCTCACTCTCACTGTCACTCACACTCACTCTCACTCACTCTCACTCTCACTCCCACACTCACTCTCAATCACCCTCACTCTCACACTCACACATTCTCAATCACTCACTCTCACTCTCACTCACTCTCACTCTCACTCACTCTCACTCACTCTCACTCTCACTCACTCTCACTCTCACTCTCACTCACTCTCACTCTCCCTCACTCTCACTCTCACACTCACTCACTCTCACTCACTCTCACTCTCACTCTCACTCTCTCTCACTCTCACTCACTCTCACTCTCCCTCTCACTCACTCGCACTCTCACTCTAACTCACTCTCACTCTCACTCTCACTCTCACTCACTCTCACTCTCAATCTCACTCTCACTCTCACTCACTCTCACGCTCACACTCACTCATTCTCACTCTCACTGTCACTCACTCTCACTCTCATTCACTCTCATTCACTCTCACTCTCACTCAGTCTCACTCTCACACTCACTCACACTCACTCACTCTCAGTCTCACTCTCACTCACTCTCACTCTCACTCATTCTCACTGTCACTCTCACTCACTCATACTCTCAGTCACTCTCACTCTCAATCGCACTCTCTCTCACTCTCACTCACACTCACTCTCTCTCTCAATCACTCTCTCTCTCACTCTCACTCACTCTCACTCTCACTCTCACTCTCTCTCACTGTCACTCTCACTCACTCACTCTCACTTTCACTCACTCTCACTCTTACTCACTCACTCTCCCTTTCACTCACTCACACTCTCACTCTCACTCACTCTCACTCTCACTCACTCTCACTGACTCTCACTCTCACACTCACTCTCACTCTCTCTCACTCTCACACTCACTCACTCTCTCTCTCACTCACTCTCACTCTCACCCTCACTCACTCTCAATCTCACTCTCACTCTCACTCACTCTCACTCTCACTCACTCACTCTAACTCTCAATCACTCTCACTCTCACTCTCACTCTCACTCACTCTCACTCTCACTCTCACTCACACTTACTCACACTCTCACTCACTCTCACTCTCTATCTCACTCACTCTCACTCACTCTCACTCTCACTCACTCTCACTCTCACTCTCACTCACTCTCACACTCACTCACTCTCACTCTCACTCTCTCTCACTCTCACTCACTCTCACTCTCACTCTCACTCACTCTCGCTGTCACTCTCACTCACTCTCACTCTCACTCTCACTCACTCTCACTCACTCTCTCTCTCACTCACTCTCACTCTCACTCACTATCACTCTCACTCACTCTCACTCACTCTCACTCTCACTCAATCTCACTCTCACTCTGTCTCACTCTCACTCTCCGTCACTCTCACTCTCACTCTATGTCACTCTCACTCTCACTCACTCTCACTCTCACTCTCACTCACTCTCACTCTCACTCACTCTCACTCTCAGTCTCACTCCCTCTTTCTCACTCTCACTCTCACTTACTCTCACTCTCACTTTCACTCGCTCTCACGTTCACACTCACTCATTCTCGCTCTCACTGTCACTCACTCTCACTCTCACTCACTCTCACTCTCAAACACTCTCACTCTCACTCACTCTCACTCTCACTCACTCTCACTCTCACTCACTCTCACTCTCACCCTCACACACTCTCACTCACTCTCACTCTCACTCTCACTCACTCTCACTCTCACTCTCACACTCACTCACTCTCACTCTTACTCACACTCTCACTCAATCTCACTCTCACTCACTCTCACTCTCACACTCACTGACTCTCAATCACTCTCACTCACTCTCACGCTCACTCTCACTCGCTCTCACGCTCACACTCACTCATTCTCACTCTCACTGTCACTCACACTCACTCTCACTCACTCTCACTCCCACACTCACTCTCAATCACCCTCACTCTCACACTCACACATTCTCAATCACTCACTCTCACTCTCACTCACTCTCACTCTCACTCTCACTCACTCTCACTCACTCTCACTCTCACTCACTCTCACTCTCACTCTCACTCACTCTCACTCTCCCTCACTCTCACTCTCACACTCACTCACTCTCACTCACTCTCACTGTCACTCTCACTCTCACTCTCTCTCACTCTCACTCACTCTCACTCTCCCTCTCACTCACTCGCACTCTCACTCTAACTCACTCTCACTCTCACTCTCACTCTCACTCACTCTCACTCTCAATCTCACTCTCACTCTCACTCACTCTCACGCTCACACTCACTCATTCTCACTCTCACTGTCACTCACTCTCACTCTCATTCACTCTCATTCACTCTCACTCTCACTCAGTCTCACTCTCACACTCACTCACACTCACTCACTCTCAGTCTCACTCTCACTCACTCTCACTCTCACTCATTCTCACTGTCACTCTCACTCACTCATACTCTCAGTCACTCTCACTCTCAATCGCACTCTCTCTCACTCTCACTCACACTCACTCTCTCTCTCAATCACACTCTCTCTCACTCTCACTCACTCTCACTCTCACTCTCACTCTCTCTCACTGTCACTCTCACTCACTCACTCTCACTTTCACTCACTCTCACTCTCACTCACTCACTCTCACTTTCACTCACTCACACTCTCACTCTCACTCACTCTCACTCTCACTCACTCTCACTGACTCTCACTCTCACACTCACTCTCACTCTCTCTCACTCTCACACTCACTCACTCTCTCTCTCACTCACTCTCACTCTCACCCTCACTCACTCTCAATCTCACTCTCACTCTCACTCACTCTCACTCTCAATCACTCTCACTCTCACTCACACTCTCACTCACTCTCACTCTCACTCTCACTCACACTTACTCACACTCTCACTCACTCTCACTCTCTATCTCACTCACTCTCACTCACTCTCACTCTCATTCACTCTCACTCTCACTCACTCTCACTCTCACTCTCTCTCACTCTCACTCACTCTCACTCTCACTCACTCTCGCTGTCACTCTCACTCACTCTCACTCTCACTCTCACTCACTCTCACTCTCACTCACTCTCTCTCTCACTCACTCTCACTCTCACTCACTATCTCTCTCACTCACTCTCACTCACTCTCACTCTCACTCTCACTCAATCTCACTCTCACTCTGTCTCACTCTCACTCTCCGTCACTCTCACTCTCACTCTCTGTCACTCTCACTCTCACTCACTCTCACTCTCACTCTCACTCACTCTCACTCTCAGTCTCACTCCCTCTTTCTCACTCTCACTCTCACTCACTCTCACTCTCACTTTCACTCGCTCTCACGTTCACACTCACTCATTCTCTCTCTCACTGTCACTCACTCTCACTCTCACTCACTCTCACTCTCAAACACTCTCACTCTCACTCACTCTCACTTTCACTCACTCTCACTCTCACTCACTCTCATTCTCACCCTCACTCACTCTCACTCACTCTCACTCTCACTCTCATTCACTCTCACTCACACTCTCACACTCACTCACTCTCACTCTTACTCACACTCTCACTCACTCTCACTCTCACTCACTCTCACTCTCATACTCACTCACTCTCACTCACTCTCACTCTCACTCACTCTCACGCTCACTCTCACTCTCTCTCACTCTCACTGACTCTCACTCTCACTCTCACACACTCTCACTCTCACTCTAACTCACTCTCACTCTCACTCTCACTCACTCTCACTCTCAATCTCACTCTCACTCTCACTCTCTCTCACACTCACTCACTCTCACTCTCACTCACTCTCGCTATCACTCTCACTCACTCTCACTCTCACTCTCACTCACTCTCACTCACTCTCTCTCTCACTCACTCTCACTCACACTCACTCTCTCTCTCACTCTCACTCATTCTCACTCTCACTCTCACTCACTCTCACTCCCACTCTCTCACTCTCACTCTCACTCACTCTCACTCTCACTTTCACTCGCTCTCACGCTCACACTCACTCATTCTCTCTCTCACTGTCACTCACTCTCACTCTCACTCACTCTCACTCTCAAACACTCTCACTCTCACTCACTCTCACTCTCACTCACTCTCACTCACTCTCACTCTCACTCTCACTCACTCTAACTCTCACCCTCACTCACTCTCACTCACTCTCACTCTCACTCTCACTCACTCTCACTCTCACTCTCACACTCACTCACTCTCACACTTACTCACACTCTCACTCACTCTCACACTCACTCACTCTCACTCACTCTCACTCTCACTCACTCTCACGCTCACTCTCACTCTCTCTCACTCTCACTCACTTTCACTCACTCTCACTCTCACTCTCACTCTCACTCTCTCTCACTCTCACTCTAACTCACTCTCACTCTCACTCTCACTCAATCTCACTCTCACTCTCAATCTCACTCTCACTCTCACTCACTCTCACGCTCACACTCACTCATTCTCACTCTCACTGTCACTCACTCCCACACTCACTCTCACTCAGTCTCACTCACTCTCACTCTCACTCACTCTCAATCATCCTCACTCTCACACTCACTCACTCTCACTCACTCTCACTCTCACTCACTCTCACTCTCACTCTCACTCACTCTCACTCTCACTCACTCTCACTCTCACACTCACTCACTCACTCTCACTCACTCTAACTCACTCTCACTCTCACTCTCACTCACTCTCACTCACTCTCACGCTCACTCTCACTCTCTCTCACTCTCACTCTCTCTCACTCTCACTCTCACACTCACTCTCACTCACTCTCACTCTCACTCTAACTCACTCTCACTCTCACTCTCACTCACTCTCACTCACACTCTCAATCTTACTCTCACTCTCACTCACTCTCACGCTCACACTCACTCATTCTCACTCTCACTGTCACTCACTCTCACTCTCACCCAGTCTCACACTCACACTCACTCACACTCACTCACTCTCAGTCTCACTCTCACTCACTTTCACTCTCACTCTCACTCATTCTCACTCTCACTCTCACTCACTCATACTCTCAGTCACTCTCACTCTCAATCTCACTCTCTCTCACTCTCACTCACACTCACTCTCTCTCTCACTCACTCTCACTCACTCTCACTCACTCTCGCTCTCACTCTCACTCAATCTCACTCTCACTCTCACTCACTCTCTCGCTCACTCACTCTCACTCTCACTCTCTCTCTCACTCACTCTCACTCATTCTCACTCTCACTCTCACTCACTCTCACTCTCACTCAATCTCACTCTCACTCTGTCTCACTCTCACTCTCCGTCACTCTCACTCTCATTCTCTTTCACTCTCACTCTCACTCAATCTCACCACACTCTCACTCTCACTCACTCTCACTCTCACTCACTCTCACTCTCAGTCTCACTCCCACTCTCTCACTCTCACTCACTCTCACTCTCACTTTCACTCGCTCTCACGCTCACACTCACTCATTCTGACTCTCACTGTCACTCACTCTCACTCTCACTCACTCTCACTCTCAAACACTCTCACTCTCACTCACTCTCACTCTCACCCTCACTCACTCTCACTCTCTGTCACTCTCACTCTCACTCACTCTCACTCTCACTCTCACTCTCACTCTCACTCACTCTCACTCTCAGTCTCACTCCCACTCTCTCACTCTCACTCTCACTCTCACTCACTCTCACTCTCACTTTCACTCTCAATCATCCTCACTCTCACAGTCACTCACTCTCACTCACTCTCACTCTCACTCACTCTCACTCTCACTCTCACTCACTCTCACTCTCACTCACTCTCACTCTCACACTCACTCACTCACTCTCACTCACTCTAACTCACTCTCACTCTCACTCTCACTCACTCTCACTCACTCTCACGCTCACTCTCACTCTCTCTCACTCTCACTCTCTCTCACTCTCACTCTCACACTCACTCTCACTCACTCTCACTCTCACTCTAACTCACTCTCACTCTCACTCTCACTCACTCTCACACACACTCTCAATCTTACTCTCACTCTCACTCACTCTCACGCTCACACTCACTCATTCTCACTCTCACTGGCACTCACTCTCACTCTCACCCAGTCTCACACTCACACTCACTCACACTCACTCACTCTCAGTCTCACTCTCACTCACTTTCACTCTCACTCTCACTCATTCTCACTCTCACTCTCACTCACTCATACTCTCAGTCACTCTCACTCTCAATCTCACTCTCTCTCACTCTCACTCACACTCACTCTCTCTCTCACTCACTCTCACTCACTCTCACTCACTCTCGCTCTCACTCTCACTCAATCTCACTCTCACTCTCACTCACTCTCTCGCTCACTCACTCTCACTCTCACTCTCTCTCTCACTCACTCTCACTCATTCTCACTCTCACTCTCACTCACTCTCACTCTCACTCAATCTCACTCTCACTCTGTCTCACTCTCACTCTCCGTCACTCTCACTCTCATTCTCTTTCACTCTCACTCTCACTCAATCTCACCACACTCTCACTCTCACTCACTCTCACTCTCACTCACTCTCACTCTCAGTCTCACTCCCACTCTCTCACTCTCACTCACTCTCACTCTCACTTTCACTCGCTCTCACGCTCACACTCACTCATTCTGACTCTCACTGTCACTCACTCTCACTCTCACTCACTCTCACTCTCAAACACTCTCACTCTCACTCACTCTCACTCTCACCCTCACTCACTCTCAATCTCTGTCACTCTCACTCTCACTCACTCTCACTCTCACTCTCACTCTCACTCTCACTCACTCTCACTCTCAGTCTCACTCCCACTCTCTCACTCTCACTCTCACTCTCACTCACTCTCACTCTCACTTTCACTCGCTCTCACGCTCACACTCACTCATTCTCACTCTCACTGTCACTCACACTCACTCTCACTCACTCTCACTCTCACTCCCACACTCACTCTCAATCACCCTCACTCTCACACTCACACATTCTCAATCACTCACTCTCACTCTCACTCACTCTCACTCTCACTCACTCTCACTCACTCTCACTCTCACTCACTCTCACTCTCACTCTCACTCACTCTCACTCTCCCTCACTCTCACTCTCACACTCACTCACTCTCACTCACTCTCACTCTCACTCTCACTCTCTCTCACTCTCACTCACTCTCACTCTCCCTCTCACTCACTCGCACTCTCACTCTAACTCACTCTCACTCTCACTCTCACTCTCACTCACTCTCACTCTCAATCTCACTCTCACTCTCACTCACTCTCACGCTCACACTCACTCATTCTCACTCTCACTGTCACTCACTCTCACTCTCATTCACTCTCATTCACTCTCACTCTCACTCAGTCTCACTCTCACACTCACTCACACTCACTCACTCTCAGTCTCACTCTCACTCACTCTCACTCTCACTCATTCTCACTGTCACTCTCACTCACTCATACTCTCAGTCACTCTCACTCTCAATCGCACTCTCTCTCACTCTCACTCACACTCACTCTCTCTCTCAATCACTCTCTCTCTCACTCTCACTCACTCTCACTCTCACTCTCACTCTCTCTCACTGTCACTCTCACTCACTCACTCTCACTTTCACTCACTCTCACTCTTACTCACTCACTCTCCCTTTCACTCACTCACACTCTCACTCTCACTCACTCTCACTCTCACTCACTCTCACTGACTCTCACTCTCACACTCACTCTCACTCTCTCTCACTCTCACACTCACTCACTCTCTCTCTCACTCACTCTCACTCTCACCCTCACTCACTCTCAATCTCACTCTCACTCTCACTCACTCTCACTCTCACTCACTCACTCTAACTCTCAATCACTCTCACTCTCACTCTCATCACTCTCACTCTCACACTCACTCACTCTCACTCTCACTCACTCTCGCTATCACTCTCACTCACTCTCACTCTCACTCTCACTCACTCTCACTCACTCTCTCTCTCACTCACTCTCACTCACACTCACTCTCTCTCTCACTCTCACTCATTCTCACTCTCACTCTCACTCACTCTCACTCCCACTCTCTCACTCTCACTCTCACTCACTCTCACTCTCACTCTCACTCACTCTCACTCACTCTCTCTCTCACTCACTCTCACTCACACTCACTCTCACGCTCACACTCACTCATTCTCTCTCTCACTGTCACTCACTCTCACTCTCACTCACTCTCACTCTCAAACACTCTCAGTCTCACTTACTCTCACTCTCACTCACTCTCACTCACTCTCACTCTCACACTCACTCACTCTAACTCTCACCCTCACTCACTCTCACTCACTCTCACTCTCACTCTCACTCACTCTCACTCTCACTCTCACACTCACTCACTCTCACACTTACTCACACTCTCACTCACTCTCACACTCACTCACTCTCACTCACTCTCACTCTCACTCACTCTCACGCTCACTCTCACTCTCTCTCACTCTCACTCACTTTCACTCACTCTCACTCTCACTCTCACTCTCACTCTCTCACTCTCACTCTAACTCACTCTCACTCTCACTCTCACTCTCACTCACTCTCACTCTCACTCTCAATCTCACTCTCACTCTCACTCACTCTCACGCTCACACTCACTCATTCTCACTCTCACTGTCACTCACTCCCACACTCACTCTCACTCAGTCTTACTCACTCTCACTCTCACTCACTCTCAATCATCCTCACTCTCACACTCACTCACTCTCACTCACTCTCACTCTCACTCACTCTCACTCTCACTCTCACTCACTCTCACTCTCACTCACTCTCACTCTCACACTCACTCACTCACTCTCACTCACTCTCACTCACTCTCACTCTCACTCTCACTCACTCTCACTCACTCTCACGCTCACTCTCACTCTCTCTCACTCTCACTCTCTCTCACTCTCACTCTCACACTCACTCTCACTCACTCTCACTCTCACTCTAACTCACTCTCACTCTCACTCTCACTCACTCTCACTCACACTCTCAATCTTACTCTCACTCTCACTCACTCTCACGCTCACACTCACTCATTCTCACTCTCACTGTCACTCACTCTCACTCTCACCCAGTCTCACACTCACACTCACTCACACTCACTCACTCTCAGTCTCACTCTCACTCACTTTCACTCTCACTCTCACTCATTCTCACTCTCACTCTCACTCACTCACACTCTCAGTCACTCTCACTCTCAATCTCACTCTCTCTCACTCTCACTCACACTCACTCTCTCTCTCACTCACTCTCACTCACTCTCACTCACTCTCGCTCTCACTCTCACTCAATCTCACTCTCACTCTCACTCACTCTCTCGCTCACTCACTCTCACTCTCACTCTCTCTCTCACTCACTCTCACTCATTCTCACTCTCACTCTCACTCACTCTCACTCTCACTCAATCTCACTCTCACTCTGTCTCACTCTCACTCTCCGTCACTCTCACTCTCATTCTCTTTCACTCTCACTCTCACTCAATCTCACTCACTCTCACTCTCAGTCTCACTCCCACTCTCTCACTCTCACTCACTCTCACTCTCACTTTCACTCGCTCTCACGCTCACACTCACTCATTCTGACACTCACTGTCACTCACTCTCACTCTCACTCACTCTCACTCTCAAACACTCTCACTCTCACTCACTCTCACTCTCACCCTCACTCACTCTCACGCTCTGTCACTCTCACTCTCACTCACTCTCACTCTCACTCTCACTCTCACTCTCACTCACTCTCACTCTCAGTCTCACTCCCACTCTCTCAATCTCACTCTCACTCTCACTCACTCTCACTCTCACTTTCACTCGCTCTCACACTCACTCTCACTCACTCTCACTCTCACTCCCACACTCACTCTCAATCACCCTCACTCTCACACTCACACATTCTCAATCACTCACTCTCACTCTCACTCACTCTCACTCTCACTCACTCTCACTCACTCTCACTCTCACTCACTCTCACTCTCACTCTCACTCACTCTCACTCTCCCTCACTCTCACTCTCACACTCACTCACTCTCACTCACTCTCACTGTCACTCTCACTCTCACTCTCTCTCACTCTCACTCACTCTCACTCTCCCTCTCACTCACTCGCACTCTCACTCTAACTCACTCTCACTCTCACCTCACTCTCACTCACTCTCACTCTCACTCTCAATCTCACTCTCACTCTCACTCACTCTCACGCTCACACTCACTCATTCTCACTCTCACTGTCACTCACTCTCACTCTCATTCACTCTCATTCACTCTCACTCTCACTCAGTCGCACTCTCACACTCACTCACACTCACTCACTCTCAGTCTCACTCTCACTCACTCTCACTCTCACTCATTCTCACTGTCACTCTCACTCACTCATACTCTCAGTCACTCTCACTCTCAATCGCACTCTCTCTCACTCTCACTCACACTCACTCTCTCTCTCAATCACTCTCTCTCTCACTCTCACTCACTCTCACTCTCACTCTCACTCTCTCTCACTGTCACTCTCACTCACTCACTCTCACTTTCACTCACTCTCACTCTTACTCACTCACTCTCCCTTTCACTCACTCACACTCTCACTCTCACTCACTCTCACTCTCACTCACTCTCACTGACTCTCACTCTCACACTCACTCTCACTCTCTCTCACTCTCACACTCACTCACTCTCTCTCTCACTCACTCTCACTCTCACCCTCACTCACTCTCAATCTCACTCTCACTCTCACTCACTCTCACTCTCACTCACTCACTCTAACTCTCAATCACTCTCACTCTCACTCTCACTCTCACTCACTCTCACTCTCACTCTCACTCACACTTACTCACACTCTCACTCACTCTCACTCTCTATCTCACTCACTCTCACTCACTCTCACTCTCACTCACTCTCACTCTCACTCTCACTCACTCTCACACTCACTCACTCTCACTCTCACTCTCACTCACTCTCACTCTCACTCTCACTCACTCTCACTCACTCTCTCTCTCACTCACTCTCACTCTCACTCACTATCACTCTCACTCACTCTCACTCACTCTCACTCTCACTCAATCTCACTCTCACTCTGTCTCACTCTCACTCTCCGTCACTCTCACTCTCACTCTATGTCACTCTCATTCTCACTCACTCTCACTCTCACTCTCACTCACTCTCACTCTCACTCACTCTCACTCTCAGTCTCACTCCCTCTTTCTCACTCTCACTCTCACTTACTCTCACTCTCACTTTCACTCGCTCTCACGTTCACACTCACTCATTCTCTCTCTCACTGTCACTCACTCTCACTCTCACTCACTCTCACTCTCAAACACTCTCACTCTCACTCACTCTCACTCTCACTCACTCTCACTCTCACTCACTCTCACTCTCACCCTCACACACTCTCACTCACTCTCACTCTCACTCTCACTCACTCTCACTCTCACTCTCACACTCACTCACTCTCACTCTTACTCACACTCTCACTCAATCTCACTCTCACTCACTCTCACTCTCACACTCACTGACTCTCAATCACTCTCACTCACTCTCACGCTCACTCTCACTCGCTCTCACGCTCACACTCACTCATTCTCACTCTCACTGTCACTCACACTCACTCTCACTCACTCTCACTCCCACACTCACTCTCAATCACCCTCACTCTCACACTCACACATTCTCAATCACTCACTCTCACTCTCACTCACTCTCACTCTCACTCTCACTCACTCTCACTCACTCTCACTCTCACTCACTCTCACTCTCACTCTCACTCACTCTCACTCTCCCTCACTCTCACTCTCACACTCACTCACTCTCACTCACTCTCACTGTCACTCTCACTCTCACTCTCTCTCACTCTCACTCACTCTCACTCTCCCTCTCACTCACTCGCACTCTCACTCTAACTCACTCTCACTCTCACTCTCACTCTCACTCACTCTCACTCTCAATCTCACTCTCACTCTCACTCACTCTCACGCTCACACTCACTCATTCTCACTCTCACTGTCACTCACTCTCACTCTCATTCACTCTCATTCACTCTCACTCTCACTCAGTCTCACTCTCACACTCACTCACACTCACTCACTCTCAGTCTCACTCTCACTCACTCTCACTCTCACTCATTCTCACTGTCACTCTCACTCACTCATACTCTCAGTCACTCTCACTCTCAATCGCACTCTCTCTCACTCTCACTCACACTCACTCTCTCTCTCAATCACTCTCTCTCTCACTCTCACTCACTCTCACTCTCACTCTCACTCTCTCTCACTGTCACTCTCACTCACTCACTCTCACTTTCACTCACTCTCACTCTTACTCACTCACTCTCCCTTTCACTCACTCACACTCTCACTCTCACTCACTCTCACTCTCACTCACTCTCACTGACTCTCACTCTCACACTCACTCTCACTCTCTCTCACTCTCACACTCACTCACTCTCTCTCTCACTCACTCTCACTCTCACCCTCACTCACTCTCAATCTCACTCTCACTCTCACTCACTCTCACTCTCACTCACTCACTCTCACTCTCACACTCACTCACTCACTCTCACTCACTCTAACTCACTCTCACTCTCACTCTCACTCACTCTCACTCACTCTCACGCTCACTCTCACTCTCTCTCACTCTCACTCTCTCTCACTCTCACTCTCACACTCACTCTCACTCACTCTCACTCTCACTCTAACTCACTCTCACTCTCACTCTCACTCACTCTCACACACACTCTCAATCTTACTCTCACTCTCACTCACTCTCACGCTCACACTCACTCATTCTCACTCTCACTGGCACTCACTCTCACTCTCACCCAGTCTCACACTCACACTCACTCACACTCACTCACTCTCAGTCTCACTCTCACTCACTTTCACTCTCACTCTCACTCATTCTCACTCTCACTCTCACTCACTCATACTCTCAGTCACTCTCACTCTCAATCTCACTCTCTCTCACTCTCACTCACACTCACTCTCTCTCTCACTCACTCTCACTCACTCTCACTCACTCTCGCTCTCACTCTCACTCAATCTCACTCTCACTCTCACTCACTCTCTCGCTCACTCACTCTCACTCTCACTCTCTCTCTCACTCACTCTCACTCATTCTCACTCTCACTCTCACTCACTCTCACTCTCACTCAATCTCACTCTCACTCTGTCTCACTCTCACTCTCCGTCACTCTCACTCTCATTCTCTTTCACTCTCACTCTCACTCAATCTCACCACACTCTCACTCTCACTCACTCTCACTCTCACTCACTCTCACTCTCAGTCTCACTCCCACTCTCTCACTCTCACTCACTCTCACTCTCACTTTCACTCGCTCTCACGCTCACACTCACTCATTCTGACTCTCACTGTCACTCACTCTCACTCTCACTCACTCTCACTCTCAAACACTCTCACTCTCACTCACTCTCACTCTCACCCTCACTCACTCTCAATCTCTGTCACTCTCACTCTCACTCACTCTCACTCTCACTCTCACTCTCACTCTCACTCACTCTCACTCTCAGTCTCACTCCCAC
>NW_027253213.1:0-17151 GCF_044704955.1 Pristiophorus japonicus
CTCCCCACCGCCTCTCTCACTACCGCCCCTCTCCCCACCGCCCCTCTCCCCACCGGCTCTCTCTCCACCGCCTCTCCACCCACTGCCCCTCTCCCCACCGCCTCTCTCCCCACCGCCCCTCTCCCCACCGCCTCTCTCCCCACCGCCCCTCTCCCCACCGCCCCTCTCCCCACCGCCTCTCTCACTACCGCCCCTCTCCCCACCGCCTCTCTCCCCACCGCCCACCGCAGCTCTCCCCACTGCCTCACTCCCCACCGCCTCTCTCCCCACTGCCCCTCTCCCCACCGCCCACCGCCCCTCTCCCTACCACCCCTCTCCCCACAGCCCACCGCCCCTCTCCCCACCGCCCCTCTGCCCACCGTCCTGCGCCCCTCTCCCCACCGCCCACTGCCCCTCTCCCCACCGACCACCGCCCCTCTCCCCACCAACCCTCTCCCCTCTCCCTACCACCCAACGCCCCTCTCCCCACCACCACTCTCCCCACCGCCTCTCTTCGCTCCGCACCTCTCCCCACCGCCCCTCTCCCCACCGTCCACCACCTCTCTCCCCACCGCCCCTCTCCCCACCGCCCCTCGCCCCACCGCACACCGCCCCTCTCCCCATCGCCCCTCTCGCTATCGCCAACCGCCCCTCTACCCAGTGCCCCTCTCCCCACCATCCCCTCTCCCCACCGCCCACCGCCCCTCTCCCCACTTCCCCTCTCGCTATCGCCCACCGCCCCTCTACCCAGTGCCCCTCTCCCCACCATCCCCTCTCCGCACCGCCCACCATCCCTCTCCGCACCGCCCCTCTTCCCACTGCCCACCGCCCCTCTCCCCACCACCCCTCTCCCCACCACCCACCGCCCCTCTCCCCACCGCCCCTCTCCACCCCCTCTCTCCCCTCTCCCCACCGCCCCCCACCCCTCGCCCCACCGCCCCTCTTCCCACCGCCCACCGCCCCTCTCCCCACCGCCCCTCTCCCCTCTCCCCACCGCCCCCCACCCCTCGCCCCACCGCCCCTCTTCCCACCGCCCACCGCCCCTCTCCCCACCGCCCCTCTCCCCACCGCCCACCGCCCCTCTCCCCACCCCCCACCGCCCCTATCTCCACTGCCCTTTCCCCACCGCCCACCGCCCTTCTCCCCATCGCCCACCGCCCCTCTACCCAGTGCCCCTCTCCCCACCACCCCTCTCCCCACCACTCACCGACCCTCTACCCAGTGCCCCTCTCCCCTCCGCCCACCGCACATCTCCCCACTGACTCTCTCCCCACTGCCCACCGCCCCTCTCCCCACCGCCTCTCTCCCCACTGCCCACCGCCCCTCTCCCCACCGCCCACCGCCACTCTCCCCCACCGCCCCTCTCCCCTCTCCCTACCGCCCACCGCCCCTCTCCCCACCGCCCCTCTCACCACCACCCCTCTCCCCACCGCCCCTCTCCCCTCTCCCTACTGCCCACTGCCCCTCTCCCCACCACCCGTCTCCCCACCGCCCACCGCCCCTCTCCCCACCGTCCACCGCCCCTCTCCCCACCGCCCACCGCCCCTCTCCCCACCACCCCTCTCCCCACCGCCTCTCTCCCCACCGCCCCTCTCCCCACCGCCTCTCTCCCCACCGCCCCTCTCCCCACCGACCCTCTCCCAACCGCCCCTCTCCCCACCGCCCACCGCCCCTCTCCCCACCACCCCTCTCCCCACCGCCCACCGCCCCTCTCCCCACCGCCCTTCTCCCCACCGCCCCTCTCCCCACCGTCCACTGCCCCTCTCCCCACCGCTCGTCTCCCCACCGCACCTCTCCCCACCGCCCCTCTCCACACCGCCCACCACCCCTCTCCCCACCGCCCCTCTCCCAACCGCCCCTCTCCGCACCGCCCAGCACCCCTCTCCCCACCGCCCCTCTTCCCACCGCCCACCGCCCCTCTCCCCACCGCCCACCGCCCACCGCCACTCTCCCCACCCCCCACCGCCCCTATCTCCACCGCCCATCTCCCCACCACCCACCGCCCCTCTCCCCATCGCACACCGCCCCTCTACCCAGTGCCCCTCTCCCCACCACCCCTCTCCCCACTACCCACCGCCCCTCTCCGCACCGCCCACCACTCCTCTCCCCACCGCCCCTCTTCCCACCGCCCACCGCCCCTCTCCCCACCGCCCACTGCCCACCGCCCCTCTCCCCACCCCCCACCGCCCCTATCTCCACCGCCCATCTCCCCACCGCCCATCTCCCCGCTCCCCATCGCCCACCGCCCCTCTACCCAGTGCCCCTCTCCCCACCGCCCCTCTCCCCACCACCCACCGACCCTCTACCCAGTGCACCTCTCCCCTCCACCCCTCTCCCCACCGCCCCCCTCCCAACTGCCCACCGCCCCTCTCCCCACCACCCCTCTCCCCACCACCCACCGCCTCTCTTCCCACCGCTCCTCTCCCCACCGCCCCTCTCCCCATCGCCTCTCTCCCCACTGCCCACCGCCCCTCTCCCCACCGCCTCTCTCCCCACTGCCCACCGCCCCTCTCCCCACCGCCTCTCTCCCCACTTCCCACCGCCCCTCTCCCCACCGCCTCTCTCCCCACTGCCCACCGCCCCTCTCCCCATCGCCTCTCTCCCCACTGCCCACCGCCCCTCTTCCCACCGCCCACTGCCACTCTCCCCACCGCCCCTCTCCCCACCGCCCCTCTCCCCACCGCCTCTCTCCCCACCACCCCTCTCCCCACCGACCCTCTGCGCACCGCCCCTCTCCCCACCGCCCCTCTCCCAACCGCCCCTCTCCCCACCGCCCACCGCCCCTCTCCCCACCGCCCTTCTCCCCACCGCCCCTCTCCCCACCGTCCACCGCCACTCTCCCCACCGCCCCTCTCCCCACCGCACCTCTCCCCACCGCCCCTCTCCACACCGGCCACCACCCCTCTCCCCACCGCCCCTCTCCCATCCGCCCCTCTCCGCACCGCCCAGCACCCCTCTCCCCACCGCCTCTCTCCCCACTGCCCACCGCCCCTCTCCCCATCGCCTCTCTCCCCACTGCCCACCGCCCCTCTTCCCACCGCCCACTGCCACTCTCCCCACCGTCCCTCTCCCAACCGCCCCTCTCCCCACCGCCCTTCTCCCCACCGCCCCTCTCCCCACCGTCCACCGCCACTCTCCCCACCGCCCCTCTCCCCACCGCACCTCTCCCCACCGCCCCTCTCCCCACCGCACCTCTCCCCACCGCCCCTCTCCACACCGCCCACCACCCCTCTCCCCACCGCCCCTCTCCCAACCGCCCCTCTCCGCACCGCCCAGCACCCCTCTCCCCACCGCCCCTCTCCCCACCACCCACCGCCTCTCTCCCCACCGCCTCTCTCCCCACTGCCCCTCTCCCCACCGCCCCTCTCCCCACCGCCCCTCTCCCCATCGCCCCTCTCCCCACCGCCCCTCTCCCCACCGCCCACCGCCCCTCTCCCCACCGCCCCTCTCCCCACCGCCCCTCTCCCCTCTCGCTACCGCCCACCGCCCCTCTCCTCACCGCCCCACTCCCCTCTCCCTACCGCCCACCGCCCCTCTCCCCACCGCCTCTCTTCCCACCGCCCCTCTCCCCACCGCCCCTCTCCCCACCGCCCCTCTCCCCACCGCCCCACTCCCCACCGCCTCTCTCCCCACCGCCCCTCTCCCCACCGCCTCTCTCCCCACCGCCCCTCTCCCCACCGCCTCTCTCTCCACTGCCCCTCTCCCCACCGCCCCCCTCCCCACCGCCCCTCTCCCCACCGCCCCTCTCCCCATCGCCCCTCTCCCCACCGCCCCTCTCCCCACCGCCCACCGCCCCTCTCCCCACCGCCCCACTCCCCACCGCCCCTCTCCCCACCGCCTCTCTCCCCACCGCACCTCTCCCCACCGCCTCTCTCTCCACCGCCCCTCTCCCCACCGCCCCCCTCCCCACCGCCCCTCTCCCCACCGCCCCTCTCTCCATCGCCCCTCTCCCCACCGCCCCTCTCCCCACCGCCCACCGCCCCTCTCCCACCGCCCCTCTCCCCACCGCCCCTCTCCCCTCTCGCTACCGCCCACCGCCCCTCTCCTCACCGCCCCTCTCCCCTCTCCCTACCGCCCACCGCCCCTCTCCCCACCGCCTCTCTCCCCACCGCCCCTCTCCCCACCGCCTCTCTCCCCACCGCCCCTCTCCCCACCGCTTCTCTCTCCACTGCCCCTCTCCCCACCGCCCCCCTCCCCACCGCCCCTCTCCCCACCGCCCCTCTCCCCATCGCCCCTTTCCCCACCGCCCCTCTCCCCACCGCCCACCGCCCCTCTCCCCACCGCCCCTCTCCCCACCGCCCCTCTCCCCTCTCCCTACTGCACACTGCCCCTCTCCCCACCGCCCCTCTCCCCTCTCCCGACCGCCCACCGCCCCTCTCCCCACCGCCTCTCTCCCCACCGCCCCTCTCCCCAACGCCTCTCTCCCCATCGCCTCTCTCCCCACTGCCACTCTCCCCACCGCCCCTCTCCCCACCACCTACCGCCTCTCTCCCCACCGCCCCACTCCCCACCGCCCCCCTCCCCACCGCCCCTCTCCCCACCGCCCCTCTCCCCATCACACCTCTCCCCACCGCCCCTCTCCCCACCGCCCACCGCCCCTCTCCCCACCGCCCCTCTCCACATCACCCACCGCCTCTCTCCCCACCGCCCCTCTCCCCACCGCCCCTCTCCCCACCGCCCCCCTCCCCACCGCCCCTCTCCCCACCGCCCCTCTCCCCATCACACCTCTCCCCACCTCCCCCCTCCCCACCGCCCACCGCCCCTCTCCCCACCGCCCTTCTCCCCTCTGTCCACCGCCGCTCTCCCCACCGCCCCTCTCCCCACCGCCCCACTCCCCACCGCCCCTCTCCCCACCGTCCCACTCCCCACCGCCCCTCTCCCCACTGCCCCTCTCCCCACCGCCCCTCTCCCCATCGCCCCTCTCCCCATCGCCCCTCTCCCCACCGTCCCACTCCCCACCGCCCCACTCCCCACCGCCCCTCTCCCCACTGCCCCTCTCCCCACCGCCCCTCTCCCCATCGCCCCTCTCCCCACCGCCCCTCTCCCCACCGCCCACTGCCCCTCTCCCCACCGCCCCCCTCCCCACCGCCCCTCTCCCCACCGCCCCTCTCCCCACCGCCCACCGCCCCTCTCCCCACCGCCCCTCTCCACATCACCCACCGCCTCTCTCCCCACCGCCCCTCTCCCCACCGCCCCTCTCCCCAGCGCCCCCCTCCCCACCGCCCCTCTCCCCACCGCCCCTCTCCCCATCACACCTCTCCCCACCGCCCCTCTCCCCACCGCCCACCGCCCCTCTCCCCACCGCCCCTCTCCACATCACCCACCGCCTCTCTCCCCACCGCCCCTCTCCCCACTGCCCCTCTCCCCACCGCCCCCCTCCCCACCGCCCCTCTCCCCACCGCCCCTCTCCCCATCACACCTCTCCCCACCGCCCCCCTCCCCACCGCCCACCGCCCCTCTCCCCACCGCCCTTCTCCCCTCTGTCCACCGCCGCTCTCCCCACCGCCCCTCTCCCCACTGCCCACCGCCTCTCTCCCCACCGTTCCACTCCCCACCGCCCCACTCCCCCACCGCCCCTCTCCCCACTGCCCCTCTCCCCACCGCCCCTCTCCCCACCGCCCCTCTCCCCACCGCCCCTCTCCCCATCACCCACCGCCTCTCTCCCCACCGCCCCTCTCCCCACCACCCCTCTCCCCACCGCCCCTCTTCCCACTGCCCACCGCCCCTCTCCCCACCACCCCTCTCCCCACTGCCCACCGCCCCTCTCCCCACCGCCCACCGCCCCTCTCCCCACCGCCACTTTCCCCTCACCCCACCGCCCACTGCCCACCGCCCCTCTCCCCACCTCCCACCGCCCCTATCTCCACTGCCCCTCTCCCCACCGCCCACCGCCCCTCTCCCCATCGCCCACCGCCCCTCTACCCAGTGCCCCTCTCCCCACCACCCACCGACCCTCTACCCAGTGCCCCTCTCCCCTCCGCCCCTCTCCGCACCGCCCACCGCCCCTCTCCCAACCGCCCACCACCCCTCTCCCCACCACCCCTCTCCCCACCACTCACCGCCTCTCTTCCCACCGCTCCTCTCCCCACCGCCCCTCTCCCCACTGCCTCTCTCCCCACTGCCCACCGCCCCTCTCCCCACCGCCTCTCTCCCCACTGCCCACCGCCCCTCTCCCCACCGCCCACTGCCACTCTCCCCACCGCCCCTCTCCCCTCTCCCCACCGCCCACCGCCCCTCTCCTCACCGCCCCTCTCACCACCGCCCACCGCCCCTCTCCCCACCGCCCCTCTCCCCACCGCCCCTCTCCCCACCGCCCTTCTCCCCACCACCCGTCTCCCCACCGCCCACCGCCTCTCTTCCCACCGCCCCTCTCCCCACCGCCCCTCTCCCCACCGCCCCCCTCCCCACCGCCCCTCTCCCCACCGCCCCTCTCCCCATCGCCCCTCTCCCCACCGCCCCTCTCCCCACCGCCCCTCTTCCCATCGCCCCTCTCCCCACCACCCCTCTCCCCACCGCCCACCGCCCCTCTCCCCACCGCCCCTCTCCCCACCGCCCCTCTCCCCTCTCCCTACTGCACACTGCCCCTCTCCCCACCGCCCCTCTCCCCTCTCGCTACCGCCCACCGCCCCTCTCCTCACCGCCCCTCTCCCCTCTCCCTACCGCCCACCGCCCCTCTCCCCACCGCCTCTCTTCCCACCGCCCCTCTCCCCACCGCCCCTCTCCCCACCGCCCCACTCCCCACCGCCTCTCTCCCCACCGCCCCTCTCCCCACCGCCTCTCTCCCCACCGCCCCCCTCCCCACCGCCCCTCTCCCCACCGCCCCTCTCCCCATCGCCCCTTTCCCCACCGCCCCTATCCCCACCGCCCACCGCCCCTCTCCCCACCGCCCCTCTCCCCACCGGCCCTCTCCCCTCTCCCTACTGCACACTGCCCCTCTCCCCACCGCCCCTCTCCCCTCTCCCTACCGCCCACCGCCCCTCTCCCCACCGCCTCTCTTCCCACCGCCCCTCTCCCCACCGCCCCACTCCCCATCGCCTCTCTTCCCACCGCCCCTCTCCCCACCGCCCCACTCCCCACCGCCTCTCTCCCCACCGCCCCTCTCCCCACCGCCTCTCTCCCCATCGCCTCTCTCCCCACCGCCCCTCTCCCCACCGCCCCTCTCCCAACCGCCCCTCTCCGCACCGCCCAGCACCCCTCTCCCCACCGCCCCTCTCCCCACCACCCACCGCCTCTCTCCCCACCGCCCCTCTCCCCACTGCCCCTCTCCCCACCGCCCCTCTCCCCATCGCCCCTCTCCCCACCGCCTCTCTCCCCACCGCCCCTCTCCCCACCGCCTCTCTCCCCACCGCCTCTCTCCCCACCGCCTCTCTCCCCACCGCCCCCCTACCCACCGCCCCTCTCCCCACCGCCCCTCTCCCCATCGCCCCTCTCCCCACCGCCCCTCTCCCCACCGCCCACCGCCCCTCTCCCCACCGCCCCACTCCCCACCGCCCCTCTCCCCACCGCCTCTCTCCCCACCGCACCTCTCCCCACCGCCTCTCTCTCCACCGCCCCTCTCCCCACCGCCCCCCTCCCCACCGCCCCTCTCCCCACCGCCCCTCTCTCCATCGCCCCTCTCCCCATCGCCCCTCTCCCCACCGCCCACCGCCCCTCTCCCACCGCCCCTGTCCCCACCGCCCCTCTCCCCTCTCCCTACTGCACACTGCCCCTCTCCCCACCGCCCCTCTCCCCTCTCGCTACCGCCCACCGCCCCTCTCCTCACCGCCCCTCTCCCCTCTCCCTACCGCCCACCGCCCCTCTCCCCACCGCCTCTCTTCCCACCGCCCCTCTCCCCACCGCCCCACTCCCCACCGCCTCTCTCCCCACCGCCCCTCTCCCCACCGCCTCTCTCCCCACCGCCCCTCTCCCCACCGCTTCTCTCTCCACTGCCCCTCTCCCCACCGCCCCCCTCCCCACCGCCCCTCTGCGCACCGCCCCTCTCCCCACCGCCCCTCTCCCAACCGCCCCTCTCCCCACCGCCCTTCTCCCCACCGCCCCTCTCCCCACCGTCCACCGCCACTCTCCCCACCGCCCCTCTCCCCACCGCACCTCTCCCCACCGCCCCTCTCCCCACCGCACCTCTCCCCACCGCCCCTCTCCACACCGCCCACCACCCCTCTCCCCACCGCCCCTCTCCCCACCGCCCCTCTCCCCACCACCCACCGCCTCTCTCCCCACCGCCTCTCTCCCCACTGCCCCTCTCCCCACCACCCCTCTCCCCACCGCCCCTCTCCCCATCGCCCCTCTCCCCACCGCCCCTCTCCCCACCGCCCACCGCCCCTCTCCCCACCACCCCTCTCCCCACCGCCCCTCTCCCCTCTCGCTACCGCCCACCGCCCCTCTCCTCACCGCCCCTCTCCCCACCGCCCACCGCCCCTCTCCCCACCGCCCCTCTCCCCACCGCCCCTCTCCCCTCTCCCTACCGCCCACCGCCCCTCTCCCCACCGCCTCTCTTCCCACCGCCCCTCTCCCCACCGCCCCTCTCCCCACCGCCCCTCTCCCCACCGCCCCACTCCCCACCGCCTCTCTCCCCACCGCCCCTCTCCCCACCGCCTCTCTCCCCACCGCCCCTCTCCCCACCGCCTCTCTCTCCACTGCCCCTCTCCCTACCGCCCCCCTCCCCACCGCCCCTCTCCCCACCGCCCCTCTCCCCATCGCCCCTCTCCCCACCGCCCCTCTCCCCACCGCCCACCGCCCCTCTTCCACCGCCCCTCTCCCCACCGCCCCTCTCCCCTCTCGCTACCGCCCACCGCCCCTCTCCTCACCGCCCCTCTCCCCTCTCCCTACCGCCCACCGCCCCTCTCCCCACCGCCCCTCTCCCCACCGCCTCTCTCCCCACCGCCCCTCTCCCCACCGCCTCTCTCCCCACCGCCCCTCTCCCCACCGCTTCTCTCTCCACTGCCCCTCTCCCCACCGCCCCCCTCCCCACCGCCCCTCTCCCCACCGCCCCTCTCCCCATCGCCCCTTTCCCCACCGCCCCTCTCCCCACCGCCCACCGCCCCTCTCCCCACCGCCCCTCTCCCCACCGCCCCTCTCCCCTCTCCCTACTGCACACTGCCCCTCTCCCCACCGCCCCTCTCCCCTCTCCCGACCGCCCACCGCCCCTCTCCCCACCGCCTCTCTCCCCACCGCCCCTCTCCCCACCGCCTCTCTCCCCATCGCCTCTCTCCCCACCGCCACTCTCCCCACCGCCCCTCTCCCCACCACCTACCGCCTCTCTCCCCACCGCCCCACTCCCCACCGCCCCCCTCCCCACCGCCCCTCTCCCCCCACCGCCCCTCTCCCCATCACACCTCTCCCCACCGCCCCTCTCCCCACCGCCCACCGCCCCTCTCCCCACCGCCCCTCTCCACATCACCCACCGCCTCTCTCCCCACCGCCCCTCTCCCCACCGCCCCTCTCCCCACCGCCCCCCTCCCCACCGCCCCTCTCCCCACCGCCCCTCTCCCCATCACACCTCTCCCCACCTCCCCCCTCCCCACCGCCCACCGCCCCTCTCCCCACCGCCCTTCTCCCCTCTGTCCACCGCCGCTCTCCCCACCGCCCCTCTCCCCACCGCCCCACTCCCCACCGCCCCTCTCCCCACCGTCCCACTCCCCACCGCCCCTCTCCCCACTGCCCCTCTCCCCACCGCCCCTCTCCTCACCGCCCCACTCCCCTCTCCCTACCGCCCACCGCCCCTCTCCCCACCGCCCTTCTCCCCTCTGTCCACCGCCGCTCTCCCCACCGCCCCTCTCCCCACCGCCCCACTCCCCACCGCCCCTCTCCCCACCGCCCCTCTCCCCACCGCCCCTCTCCCCACCGCCCCTCTCCCCACCGCCCCACTCCCCACCGCCTCTCTCCCCACCGCCCCTCTCCCCACCGCCTCTCTCCCCACCGCCCCTCTCCCCACCGCCTCTCTCTCCACTGCCCCTCTCCCCACCGCCCCCCTCCCCACCGCCCCTCTCCCCACCGCCCCTCTCCCCATCGCCCCTCTCCCCCCACCGCCCCTCTCCCCATCACACCTCTCCCCACTGCCCCTCTCCCCACCGCCCCTCTCCTCACCGCCCCACTCCCCTCTCCCTACCGCCCACCGCCCCTCTCCCCACCGCCCTTCTCCCCTCTGTCCACCGCCGCTCTCCCCACCGCCCCTCTCCCCACCGCCCCACTCCCCACCGCCCCTCTCCCCACCGCCCCTCTCCCCACCGCCCCTCTCCCCACCGCCCCTCTCCCCACCGCCCCACTCCCCACCGCCTCTCTCCCCACCGCCCCTCTCCCCACCGCCTCTCTCCCCACCGCCCCTCTCCCCACCGCCTCTCTCTCCACTGCCCCTCTCCCCACCGCCCCCCTCCCCACCGCCCCTCTCCCCACCGCCCCTCTCCCCATCGCCCCTCTCTCCCCACCGCCCCACTCCCCACCGCCCCCCTCCCCACCGCCCCTCTCCCCCCACCGCCCCTCTCCCCATCACACCTCTCCCCACCGCCCCTCTCCCCACCGCCCACCGCCCCTCTCCCCACCGCCCCTCTCCACATCACCCACCGCCTCTCTCCCCACCGCCCCTCTCCCCACCGCCCCTCTCCCCACCGCCCCCCTCCCCACCGCCCCTCTCCCCACCGCCCCTCTCCCCATCACACCTCTCCCCACCTCCCCCCTCCCCACCGCCCACCGCCCCTCTCCCCACCGCCCTTCTCCCCTCTGTCCACCGCCGCTCTCCCCACCGCCCCTCTCCCCACCGCCCCACTCCCCACCGCCCCTCTCCCCACCGTCCCACTCCCCACCGCCCCTCTCCCCACTGCCCCTCTCCCCACCGCCCCTCTCCTCACCGCCCCACTCCCCTCTCCCTACCGCCCACCGCCCCTCTCCCCACCGCCCTTCTCCCCTCTGTCCACCGCCGCTCTCCCCACCGCCCCTCTCCCCACCGCCCCACTCCCCACCGCCCCTCTCCCCACCGCCCCTCTCCCCACCGCCCCTCTCCCCACCGCCCCTCTCCCCACCGCCCCACTCCCCACCGCCTCTCTCCCCACCGCCCCTCTCCCCACCGCCTCTCTCCCCACCGCCCCTCTCCCCACCGCCTCTCTCTCCACTGCCCCTCTCCCCACCGCCCCCCTCCCCACCGCCCCTCTCCCCACCGCCCCTCTCCCCATCGCCCCTCTCCCCACCGCCCCTCTCCCCACCGCCCACCGCCCCTCTCCCCACCGCCCCACTCCCCACCGCCCCTCTCCCCACCGCCTCTCTCCCCACCGCACCTCTCCCCACCGCCTCTCTCTCCACCGCCCCTCTCCCCACCGCCCCCCCTCCCCACCGCCCCTCTCCCCACCGCCCCTCTCTCCATCGCCCCTCTCCCCACCGCCCCTCTC
This sequence comes from Pristiophorus japonicus, assembly GCF_044704955.1. Classification (NCBI taxonomy): domain Eukaryota; kingdom Metazoa; phylum Chordata; class Chondrichthyes; family Pristiophoridae; genus Pristiophorus; species Pristiophorus japonicus. The sequence goes on from NW_027253213.1 coordinate 11,355, forward strand.
CCCACCGCCCACCGCCCCTCTCCTACCGCCCCTCTCCCCACCGCCCCTCTCCCCTCTCGCTACCGCCCACCGCCCCTCTCCTCACCGCCCCTCTCCCCTCTCCCTACCGCCCACCGCCCCTCTCCCCACCGCCTCTCTCCCCACCGCCCCTCTCCCCACCGCCTCTCTCCCCACCGCCCCTCTCCCCACCGCTTCTCTCTCCACTGCCCCTCTCCCCACCGCCCCTCTCCCCACCGCCCCTCTCCCCATCGCCCCTTTCCCCACCGCCCCTCTCCCCACCGCCCCTCTCCCCTCTCCCTACTGCACACTGCCCCTCTCCCCACCGCCCCTCTCCCCTCTCCCGACCGCCCACCGCCCCTCTCCCCACCGCCTCTCTCCCCACCGCCCCTCTCCCCACCGCCTCTCTCCCCATCGCCTCTCTCCCCACCGCCCCTCTCCCCACCACCTACCGCCCCTCTCCCCACCGCCTCTCTCCCCACTGCCACTCTCCCCACCGCCCCTCTCCCCACCACCTACCGCCTCTCTCCCCACCGCCCCACTCCCCACCGCCCCCCTCCCCACCGCCCCTCTCCCCACCGCCCCTCTCCCCATCACACCTCTCCCCACCGCCCCTCTCCCCACCGCCCACCGCCCCTCTCCCCACCGCCCCTCTCCACATCACCCACCGCCTCTCTCCCCACCGCCCCTCTCCCCACCGCCCCTCTCCCCACCGCCCCCCTCCCCACCGCCCCTCTCCCCACCGCCCCTCTCCCCATCACACCTCTCCCCACCTCCCCCCTCCCCACCGCCCACCGCCCCTCTCCCCACCGCCCTTCTCCCCTCTGTCCACCGCCGCTCTCCCCACCGCCCCTCTCCCCACCGCCCCACTCCCCACCGCCCCTCTCCCCACCGTCCCACTCCCCACCGCCCCTCTCCCCACTGCCCCTCTCCCCACCGCCCCTCTCCCCATCGCCCCTCTCCCCATCGCCCCTCTCCCCACCGTCCCACTCCCCACCGCCCCACTCCCCACCGCCCCTCTCCCCACTGCCCCTCTCCCCACCGCCCCTCTCCCCATCGCCCCTCTCCCCACCGCCCCTCTCCCCACCGCCCACCGCCCCTCTCCCCACCGCCCCCCTCCCCACCGCCCCTCTCCCCACCGCCCCTCTCCCCACCGCCCACCGCCCCTCTCCCCACCGCCCCTCTCCACATCACCCACCGCCTCTCTCCCCACCGCCCCTCTCCCCACCGCCCCTCTCCCCACCGCCCCCCTCCCCACCGCCCCTCTCCCCACCGCCCCTCTCCCCATCACACCTCTCCCCACCGCCCCTCTCCCCACCGCCCACCGCCCCTCTCCCCACCGCCCCTCTCCACATCACACACCGCCTCTCTCCCCACCGCCCCTCTCCCCACCGCCCCTCTCCCCACCGCCCCCCTCCCCACCGCCCCTCTCCCCACCGCCCCTCTCCCCATCACACCTCTCCCCACCGCCCCTCTCCCCACCGCCCACCGCCCCTCTCCCCACCGCCCCTCTCCACATCACCCACCGCCTCTCTCCCCACCGCCCCTCTCCCCACTGCCCCTCTCCCCACCGCCCCTCTCCCCACCGCCCCTCTCCCCACCGCCCCTCTCCCCATCACACCTCTCCCCACCGCCCCCCTCCCCACCGCCCACCGCCCCTCTCCCCACCGCCCTTCTCCCCTCTGTCCACCGCCGCTCTCCCCACCGCCCCTCTCCCCACTGCCCACCGCCTCTCTCCCCACCGTCCCACTCCCCACCGCCCCACTCCCCACCGCCCCTCTCCCCACTGCCCCTCTCCCCACCGCCCCTCTCCCCACCGCCCCTCTCCCCACCGCCCACCGCCCCTCTCCCCACCGCCCCTCTCCCCATCACCCACCGCCTCTCTCCCCACCGCCCCTCTCCCCACCACCCCTCTCCCCACCGCCCCTCTTCCCACTGCCCACCGCCCCTCTCCCCACCACCCCTCTCCCCACTGCCCACCGCCCCTCTCCCCACCGCCCACCGCCCCTCTCCCCACCGCCACTCTCCCCTCTCCCCACCGCCCACTGCCCACCGCCCCTCTCCCCACCTCCCACCGCCCCTATCTCCACTGCCCCTCTCCCCACCGCCCACCGCCCCTCTCCCCATCGCCCACCGCCCCTCTACCCAGTGCCCCTCTCCCCACCACCCACCGACCCTCTACCCAGTGCCCCTCTCCCCTCCGCCCCTCTCCGCACCGCCCACCGCCCCTCTCCCAACCGCCCACCACCCCTCTCCCCACCACCCCTCTCCCCACCACTCACCGCCTCTCTTCCCACCGCTCCTCTCCCCACCGCCCCTCTCCCCACTGGCTCTCTCCCCACTGCCCACGCCCCCTCTCCCCACCGCCTCTCTCCCCACTGCCCACCGCCCTCTCCCCACCGCCCACTGCCACTCTCCCCACCGCCCCTCTCCCCTCTCCCCACCGCCCACCGCCCCTCTCCTCACGCCCCTCTCACCACTGCCCCTCTCCCCTCTCGCTACCGCCCACCGCCCCTCTCCCCACCGCCACTCTCCCCACCGCCCACTGCCCTCTCCCCACCACCCGTCTCCCCACCGCCCACCGCCCCTCTCCCCACCGCCCTTCTCCCCACCACCCGTCTCCCCACCGCCCACCGCCTCTCTTCCCACCGCCCCTCTCCCCACCGCCCCTCTCCCCCCGCCCCCCTCCCCACCGCCCCTCTCCCCACCGCCCCTCTCCCCACCGCCCCTCTCCCCATCGCCCCTCTCCCCACCGCCCTCTCCCCACCGCCCCCTCCCCACCGCCCCTCTTCCCACCGCCCCCCCTCTTCCCATCGCCCACCGCCCCTCTCCCCACCGCCCCTCTCCCCACCGCCCCTCTCCCCTCTCCCTACTGCACACTGCCCCTCTCCCCACCGCCCCTCTCCCCTCTCGCTACCGCCCACCGCCCCTCTCCTCACCGCCCCTCTCCCCTCTCCCTACCGCCCACCGCCCCTCTCCCCTCTCCCTACCGCCCACCGCCCCTCTCCCCACCGCCTCTCTTCCCACCGCCCCTCTCCCCACCGCCCCTCTCCCCACCGCCCCACTCCCCACCGCCTCTCTCCCCACCGCCCCTCTCCCCACCGCCTCTCTCCCCACCGCCCCCCTCCCCACCGCCCCTCTCCCCACCGCCCCTCTCCCCATCGCCCCTTTCCCCACCGCCCCTATCCCCACCGCCCCTCTCCCCACCGCCTCTCTCCCCATCGCCTCTCTCCCCACCGCCACTCTCCCCACCGCCCCTCTCCCCACCACCTACCACCCCTCTCCCCACCGCCCCTCTCCCAACCGCCCCTCTCCGCACCGCCCAGCACCCCTCTCCCCACCGCCCCTCTCCCCACCACCCACCGCCTCTCTCCCCACCGCCCCTCTCCCCACTGCCCCTCTCCCCACCGTCCCTCTCCCCACCGCCCCTCTCCCCACCGCCCCTCTCCCCACCGCCCCCCTCCCCACCGCCCCTCTCCCCACCGCCCCTCTCCCCATCACACCTCTCCCCACCGCCCCTCTCCCCACCGCCCACCGCCCCTCTCCCCACCGCCCCTCTCCACATCACCCACCGCCTCTCTCCCCACCGCCCCTCTCCCCACTGCCCCTCTCCCCACCGCCCCACTCCCCTCTCCCCACCGCCCACCGCCCCTCTCCCCACCGCCTCTCTTCCCACCGCCCCTCTCCCCACCGCCCCTCTCCCCACCGCCCCTCTCCCCACCGCCCCACTCCCCACCGCCCCTCTCCCCACCGCCTCTCTCCCCACCGCCTCTCTCCCCACCGCCTCTCTCCCCACCGCCCCCCTACCCACCGCCCCTCTCCCCACCGCCCCTCTCCCCATCGCCCCTCTCCCCACCGCCCCTCTCCCCACCGCCCACCGCCCCTCTCCCCACCGCCCCACTCCCCACCGCCCCTCTCCCCACCGCCTCTCTCCCCACCGCACCTCTCCCCACCGCCTCTCTCTCCACCGCCCCTCTCCCCACCGCCCCCCTCCCCACCGCCCCTCTCCCCACCGCCCCTCTCCCCATCGCCCCTCTCCCCACCGCCCCTCTCCCCACCGCCCACCGCCCCTCTCCCACCGCCCCTCTCCCCACCGCCCCTCTCCCCTCTCCCTACTGCACACTGCCCCTCTCCCCACCGCCCCTCTCCCCTCTCGCTACCGCCCACCGCCCCTCTCCTCACCGCCCCTCTCCCCTCTCCCTACCGCCCACCGCCCCTCTCCCCACCGCCTCTCTTCCCACCGCCCCTCTCCCCACCGCCCCTCTCCCCCACCGCCCCACTCCCCACCGCCTCTCTCCCCACCGCCCCTCTCCCCACCGCCTCTCTCCCCACCGCCCCTCTCCCCACCGCTTCTCTCTCCACTGCCCCTCTCCCCACCGCCCCCCTCCCCACCGCCCCTCTGCGCACCGCCCCTCTCCCCACCGCCCCTCTCCCAACCGCCCCTCTCCCCACCGCCCTTCTCCCCACCGCCCCTCTCCCCACCGTCCACCGCCACTCTCCCCACCGCCCCTCTCCCCACCGCACCTCTCCCCACCGCCCCTCTCCCCACCGCACCTCTCCCCACCGCCCCTCTCCACACCGCCCACCACCCCTCTCCCCACCGCCCCTCTCCCAACCGCCCCTCTCCGCACCGCCCAGCACCCCTCTCCCCACCGCCCCTCTCCCCACCACCCACCGCCTCTCTCCCCACCGCCTCTCTCCCCACTGCCCCTCTCCCCACCGCCCCTCTCCCCACCGCCCCTCTCCCCATCGCCCCTCTCCCCACCGCCCCTCTCCCCACCGCCCACCGCCCCTCTCCCCACCGCCCCTCTCCCCATCGCCCCTCTCCCCTCTCGCTACCGCCCACCGCCCCTCTCCTCACCGCCCCACTCCCCTCTCCCTACCGCCCACCGCCCCTCTCCCCACCGCCTCTCTTCCCACCGCCCCTCTCCCCACCGCCCCTCTCCCCACCGCCCCTCTCCCCACCGCCCCACTCCCCACCGCCTCTCTCCCCACCGCCCCTCTCCCCACCGCCTCTCTCCCCCACCGCCCCTCTCCCCACCGCCTCTCTCTCCACTGCCCCTCTCCCCACCGCCCCCCTCCCCACCGCCCCTCTCCCCACCGCCCCTCTCCCCATCGCACCTCTCCCCACCGCCCCTCTCCCCACCGCCCACCGCCCCTCTCCCCACCGCCCCACTCCCCACCGCCCCTCTCCCCACCGCCTCTCTCCCCACCGCACCTCTCCCCACCGCCTCTCTCTCCACCGCCCCTCTCCCCACCGCCCCCCTCCCCACCGCCCCTCTCCCCACCGCCCCTCTCTCCATCGCCCCTCTCCCCACCGCCCCTCTCCCCACCGCCCACCGCCCCTCTCCCACCGCCCCTCTCCCCACCGCCCCTCTCCCCTCTCGCTACCGCCCACCGCCCCTCTCCTCACCGCCCCTCTCCCCTCTCCCTACCGCCCACCGCCCCTCTCCCCACCGCCTCTCTCCCCACCGCCCCTCTCCCCACCGCCTCTCTCCCCACCGCCCCTCTCCCCACCGCTTCTCTCTCCACTGCCCCTCTCCCCACCGCCCCCCTCCCCACCGCCCCTCTCCCCACCGCCCCTCTCCCCCATCGCCCCTTTCCCCACCGCCCCTCTCCCCACCGCCCACCGCCCCTCTCCCCACCGCCCCTCTCCCCACCGCCCCTCTCCCCTCTCCCCTACTGCACACTGCCCCTCTCCCCACCGCCCCTCTCCCCTCTCCCGACCGCCCACCGCCCCTCTCCCCACCGCCTCTCTCCCCACCGCCCCTCTCCCCACCGCCTCTCTCCCCATCGCCTC
>NW_027253214.1:0-17147 GCF_044704955.1 Pristiophorus japonicus
CCCTCAACCCCCTCCTCTGTATCCACCCTCCTCTTCTCCATCCCCACCTCTGTCCCCACCCCCTCTGTCTCCCCCCATTCATCTGTCTCCCTCCACTCCTCTATCTCCCCCACTCCTCTGTATCCCCCTCACTCCTCTGTCTCCCCCCCATTCCTCTGTCTCCCCCCACTCCTCTGTATCATACCTCCTCTGTATCCACCCCCTCCACTGTTTCCATCCCCCCCTCCCCTGTTTCCATCCCGCCCCCTCCCCTGTTTCCATCCCCCTTCCCCTGTTTCCATCCCCCCCTCCCCTGTCTCTATCCCCCCCTCCCCTGTCTCCGTCCCCCCTCCCCTGTCTCCGTCCCCCCTCCCCTGTCTCCGTCCCCCCCTCCCCTTTCTCCGTCCCCCCCTCCCCTTTCTCCATCCCCCCCTCCCCTTTCTCCGTCCCCCCCTCCCCTTTCTCCGTCCCCCCTCCCCTTTCTCCGTCCCCCCCTCCCCTTTCTCCGTCCCCCCTCCCCTTTCTCCGTCCCCCCTCCCCTTTCTCCATTCCCCCTCCCCTTACTCCATCCCCCCTCCCCTTTCTCCATCCCCCCTCCCCTTTCTCCATCCCCCCTCCCCTTTCTCCATCCCCCCTCTACTTTCTCCATCCCCCCCCTCCCCTTTCTCCATCCCCCCCTCCCCTTTCTCCATCCCCCCCTCCCCTTTCTCCATCCCCCCCTCCCCTTTCTCCATCCCCCCCCTTTCTCCATCCCCCCCTCCCCTTTCTCCATCCCCCCCTCCCCTTTCTCCATCCCCCCCTCCCCTGTCTCCATCCCTCCCCTCCCCTGTCTCCATCCCTCCTCCCCTGTCTCCATCACCCCTCCCCTGTCTCCATCACCCCTCCCCTGTCTCCATCACCCCTCAGCCTCCCCCTCCTCTGTCTCCCCCTCCTCTGTATCCACCCGTCCTCTGTATCCACCCGTCCTCTCCATTCACCACCCTCAACCCCCTCTTCTGTATCCACCCTCCTCTGTCTCCACTCCCCTCCTCTGTCTCTCCCCTCCTCTGTCTCCTCCCCACTCCTCTGTCTCCCCCCACTCCTCCCCTGTCTCCATCCCCCCTCCCCTGTCTCCACCCCCCCTCCCCTGTCTCCACCACCCCCTCCCCTGTCTCCATCCCCCCCTCCCCTGTCTCCATCCCCCCCCTCCCCTGTCTCCATCCCCCCCCTCCCCTGTCTCCATCCCCCCCCTCCCCTGTCTCCATCCCCCCCTCCCCTGTCTCCATCCCCCCCTCCCCTGTCTCCATCCCCCCCTCCCCTGTCTCCATCCCCCCCTCCCCTGTCTCCATCCCCCCCTCCCCTGTCTCCATGCCCCCCCTCCCCTGTCTCCATGCCCCCCTCCCCTGTCTCCATCCCCCCTCCCCTGTCTCCATCCCCCACACCTCTGTCTCGCCTCGCCCTCCTCTGCCCCCTCCTCTGTATCCACCCCCTCCTCTGTCCCCACCCCCTCTGTCTTCCCCCACTCCTCTGTCTCCCCCCACTCCTCTGTCTCGCCCCCGCAACGACTCTGTCTCCCCCCACTCCTTGGTATCCTACCTCCTCTGTATCCACCCCATCCTCTGTCTCCACCTCCCCTCCTCTGTTTCCATCTCCACCTCTGCCTCCACCCCCCACCTCTGTCTCCATCCCCCCACCTCTGTCTCCATCCCCCCACCTCTGTCTCCATCCCCCTACCTCTGTCTCCATCCCCCCACCTCTGTCTCCACCCCGCCTCCTCTGTCTCCACCCCGCCTCCTCTGTCTCCACCCCGCCTCCTCTGTCTCCACCCCGCCTCCTCTGTCTCCACCCCGCCTCCTCTGTCTCCACCCCGCCTCCTCTGTCTCCACCCCCCCTCCTCAGTCTCCACCCCCCCTCCTCAGTCTCCACCCCCCCCTCCTCAGTCTCCACCACCCCTCCTCAGTCACCACCCCCTCCTCAGTCTCCACCCCCCTTCTCAGTCTCCACCCCTCCTCCTCTGTTTCCACCCCCCTCTTCTCCATCCCCCCCTCTGTCCCCACTCCTCTGTCTCCCCCAACTCCTCTGTCTCCCCCCACTCCTCTGTCTCCCCCCACTCCTCTGTCTCCATCCCCCCTCCTCTGTCTCCATCCCCCCTCCTGTCTCCATCCCCCCCTCCTGTCTCCATCCCCCCCTCCTGTCTCCACCCCCACCTCCTTTGTCTCGCCACCCCCTCCTCTGCCCCCTCCTCTGTATCCACCCCCTCAACCCCCTCCTCTGTCCCCACCCCCTCTGTCTTCCCCCACTCCTCTGTCTCCCCCCACTCCTCTGTCTCGCCCCCGCAATGCCTCTGTCTCCCCCCACTCCTTTGTATCCAACCTCCTCTGTATCCACCCCTTCCTCTGTCTCCACCTCCCCTCCTCTGTTTCCATCTCCACCTCTGTCTCCATCCCCCCACCTCTGTCTCCATCCCCCCACCTCTGTCTCCATCCCCCCACCTCTGTCTCCATCCCCCCACCTCTGTCTCCATCCCCCCACCTCTGTCTCCATCCCCCCTCCTCTGTCTCCATCCCCCCTCCTCTGTCTCCATCCCCCCTCCTCTGTCTCCACCCCCCTCCTCCTCTGTTTCCACCCCCCTCTTCTCCACCCCCCCCCTCTGTCCCCACTCCTCTGTCTCCATCCCGCCTCCTCTGTCTCCATCCCGCCTCCTCTGTCTCCATCCCGCCTCCTCTGTCTCCATCCCGCCTCCTCAGTCTCCATCCCGCCTCCTCAGTCTCCATCCCGCCTCCTCTGTCTCCATCCCGCCTCCTCTGTTTTCATCCCCCCACATCTGTCTCCATCCCCCCACCTCTGTCTCCATCCCCCCACCTCTGTCTCCATCCCCCCACCTCTGTCTAAATCCCCCCACCTCTGTCTCCAGCCCCCACCTCTGTCTCCAGCCCCCACCTCTGTCTCCATCCCCCCACCTCTGTCTCCATCCCCCCACCGCTGTCTAAATCCCCCCACCTCTGTCTAAATCCCCCCACCTCTGTCTAAATCCCCCCACCTCTGTCTAAATCCCCCCACCTCTGTCTAAATCCCCACACCTCTGTCTAAATCCCCCCACCTCTGTCTAAATCCCCCCACCTCTGTCTCCAGCCCCCACCTCTGCCTCCACCCTACCCTCCAGTCTCCAGCCCCCTTCGGTCTCCACCTTTCTCTGTCTCCACCCCCCACCTCTGTACCCAACCGCCCAACCTCTGTCCCCACCCCCCCTCCTCTGTCTCCACGCCCCCCTCCTCTGTCTCCACGCCCCCTCCATTCTCTCCACGCCCCCTCCTCTGTCTACACGCCCCCTCCTCTGTCTCCACGCCCCCTCCTCTGTCTCCACGCCCCTCCTCTGTCTCCACGCCCCCTCCTCTGTCTCCACGCCCCCCCCTCTGTCTCCACGCCCCCCTCCTCTGTCTCCACGCCCCCCTCCTCTGTCTCCACGACCCCTCCTCTGTCTCCACGCCCCCTCCTCTGTCTCCACGCCCCCTCCTCTGTCTCCACGCCCCCTCCTCTGTCTCCACGCCCCCTCCTCTGTCTCCATCCCCCCACCTCTGTCTCCATCCCCCCACCTCTGTCTCCATCCCCCCACCTCTGTCTCCATCCCCCCACCTCTGTCTCCATCACTCCACCTCTGTCTCCACCCCCTCCTCCTCTGTTTCAACCCCTCAACCCCCTCCTCTATATCCACCCTCCTCTTCTCCATCCCCCCCTCTGTCCCCACTCCTCTGTCTCCCCCCACTCCTCTGTCTTGCCCCCACAACGCCTCTGTCTCCCTCCACTCCTCTGTATCCTACCTCCTCTGTATCCACCCCTTCCTCTGCTCCACCTCCCCTCCTCTGTTTCCCTCTCCTCCTCTGCCTCCACCCCCTCCTCTGTCTCCGCCTCTCCTCTGTCTCCAACCCCTCCTCTGTCTCCATTGCCCCTCCTCTGTGTCCACACCCTCCTCTGTCTCCCCCCTCCGCCCCCTTTTCTGTATCCACCCCTCACCTTTTTATCCACTCCCCTCCTTTGTATCCATACCACTCCTCGGTATCCACACCTTCTCTGTCTCCACCCCCTCCTCTGTCTCCATCCCGCCTCCTCTGTCTCCATCCCGCCTCCTCTGTCTCCATCCCGCCTCCTCTGTCTCCATCCCGCCTCCTCTGTCTCCATCCAGCCTCCTCTGTCTCCACCCCCCTCCTCCTCTGTTTCCACCCCCCTCTTCTCCACCCCCCCCTCTGTCCCCACTCCTCTGTCTCCATCCCGCCTCCTCTGTCTCCATCCCGCCTCCTCTGTCTCCATCCCGCCTCCTCTGTCTCCATCCCGCCTCCTCAGTCTCCATCCCGCCTCCTCAGTCTCCATCCCGCCTCCTCTGTCTCCATCCCGCCTCCTCTGTTTTCATCCCCCCACATCTGTCTCCATCCCCCCACCTCTGTCTCCATCCCCCCACCTCTGTCTCCATCCCCCCACCTCTGTCTAAATCCCCCCACCTCTGTCTCCAGCCCCCACCTCTGTCTCCAGCCCCCACCTCTGTCTCCATCCCCCCACCTCTGTCTCCATCCCCCCACCGCTGTCTAAATCCCCCCACCTCTGTCTAAATCCCCCCACCTCTGTCTAAATCCCCACACCTCTGTCTAAATCCCCCCACCTCTGTCTAAATCCCCCCACCTCTGTCTCCAGCCCCCACCTCTGCCTCCACCCTACCCTCCAGTCTCCAGCCCCCTTCGGTCTCCACCTTTCTCTGTCTCCACCCCCCACCTCTGTACCCAACCGCCCAACCTCTGTCCCCACCCCCCTCCTCTGTCTCCACGCCCCCCTCCTCTGTCTCCACGCCCCCTCCATTCTCTCCACGCCCCCTCCTCTGTCTACACGCCCCCTCCTCTGTCTCCACGCCCCCTCCTCTGTCTCCACGCCCCTCCTCTGTCTCCACGCCCCCTCCTCTGTCTCCACGCCCCCCTCCTCTGTCTCCACGCCCCCCTCCTCTGTCTCCACGCCCCCCTCCTCTGTCTCCACGCCCCCTCCTCTGTCTCCACGCCCCCTCCTCTGTCTCCACGCCCCCTCCTCTGTCTCCACGCCCCCTCCTCTGTCTCCACGCCCCCTCCTCTGTCTCCATCCCCCCACCTCTGTCTCCATCCCCCCACCTCTGTCTCCATCCCCCCACCTCTGTCTCCATCCCCCCACCTCTGTCTCCATCACTCCACCTCTGTCTCCACCCCCTCCTCCTCTGTTTCAACCCCTCAACCCCCTCCTCTATATCCACCCTCCTCTTCTCAATCCCCCCCTCTGTCCCCACTCCTCTGTCTCCCCCCACTCCTCTGTCTTGCCCCCACAACGCCTCTGTCTCCCTCCACTCCTCTGTATCCTACCTCCTCTGTATCCACCCCTTCCTCTGCTCCACCTCCCCTCCTCTGTTTCCCTCTCCTCCTCTGCCTCCACCCCCTCCTCTGTCTCCGCCTCTCCTCTGTCTCCAACCCCTCCTCTGTCTCCATTGCCCCTCCTCTGTGTCCACACCCTCCTCTGTCTCCCCCCTCCGCCCCCTTTTCTGTATCCACCCCTCACCTTTTTATCCACTCCCCTCCTTTGTATCCATACCACTCCTCGGTATCCACACCTTCTCTGTCTCCACCCCCTCCTCTGTCTCCATCCCGCCTCCTCTGTCTCCATCCCGCCTCCTCTGTCTCCATCCCGCCTCCTCTGTCTCCATCCCGCCTCCTCTGTCTCCATCCAGCCTCCTCTGTCTCAATCCCGCCTCCTCAGTCTCCATCCCGCCTCCTCAGTCTCCATCCCGCCTCCTCTGTCTCCATCCCGCCTCCTCTGTCTCCATCCCGCCTCCTCTGTCTCCATCCCGCCTCCTCTGTCTCCATCCCGCCTCCTCTGTCTCCATCCCGCCTCCTCTGTCTCCATCCCGCCCCCTCCCCTGTTTCCATCCCGCCCCCTCCCCTGTTTCCATCCCGCCCCCTCCCCTGTTTCCACCCCCCTTCCCCTGTCTCCGTCCCCCCTCCCCTGTCTCCGTCCCCCCTCCCCTGTCTCCGTCCCCCCTCCCCTGTCTCCGTCCCCCCTCCCCTTTCTCCGTCCCCCCCTCCCCTTTCTCCGTCCCCCCCTCCCCTTTCTCCGTCCCCCCCTCCCCTTTCTCCGTCCCCCCCTCCCCTTTCTCCGTCCCCCCTCCCCTTTCTCCGTCCCCCCCTCCCCTTTCTCCATTCCCCCTCCCCTTTCTCCATCCCCCCCTCCCCTTTCTCCATCCCCCCCTCCCCTTACTCCATCCCCCCTCCCCTTTCTCCATCCCCCCCTCCCCTTTCTCCATCCCCCCCTCTACTTTCTCCATCCCCCCCTCCCCTTTCTCCATCCCCCCCTCCCCTTTCTCTATCCCCCCCTCCCCTTTCTCCATCCCCCCCTCCCCTTTCTCCATCCCCCCCCTTTCTCCATCCCCCCCTCCCCTTTCTCCATCCCCCCTCCCCTTTCTCCATCCCCCCCCTCCCCTGTCTCCATCCCTCCCCTCCCCTGTCTCCATCCCTCCTCCCCTGTCTCCATCACCCCTCCCCTGTCTCCATCACCCCTCCCCTGTCTCCATCACCCCTCAGCCTCCCCCTCCTCTGTCTCCCCCTCCTCTGTATCCACCCGTCCTCTGTATCCACCCGTCCTCTCCATTCACCACCCTCAACCCCCTCTTCTGTATCCACCCTCCTCTGTCTCCACTCCCCTCCTCTGTCTCTCCCCTCCTCTGTCTCCCCCCCACTCCTCTGTCTCCCCCCACTCCTCCCCTGTCTCCATCCCCCCTCCCCTATCTCCACCCCCCCTCCCCTGTCTCCACCACCCCCTCCCCTGTCTCCATCCCCCCCTCCCCTGTCTCCATCCCCCCCTCCCCTGTCTCCATCCCCCCCTCCCCTGTCTCCATCCCCCCCCTCCCCTGTCTCCATCCCCCCCTCCCCTGTCTCCATCCCCCCCTCCCCTGTCTCCATCCCCCCCCTCCCCTGTCTCCATCCCCCCTCCCCTGTCTCCATCCCCCCCTCCCCTGTCTCCATCCCCCCCTCCCCTGTCTCCATGCCCCCCCTCCCCTGTCTCCATGCCCCCCCTCCCCTGTCTCCATGCCCCCCCCCTGTCTCCATCCCCCCTCCCCTGTCTCCATCCCCCACACCTCTGTCTCGCCTCGCCCTCCTCTGCCCCCTCCTCTGTATCCACCCCCTCCTCTGTCCCCACCCCCTCTGTCTTCCCCCACTCCTCTGTCTCCCCCCACTCCTCTGTCTCGCCCCCGCAACGACTCTGTCTCCCCCCACTCCTTGGTATCCTACCTCCTCTGTATCCACCCCTTCCTCTGTCTCCACCTCCCCTCCTCTGTTTCCATCTCCTCCTCTGCCTCCACCCCCCACCTCTGCCTCCACCCCCCACCTCTGTCTCCATCCCCCCACCTCTGTCTCCATCCCCCCACCTCTGTCTCCATCCCCCCACCTCTGTCTCCATCCCCCCACCTCTGTCTCCATCCCCCCACCTCTGTCTCCACCCCGCCTCCTCTGTCTCCACCCCGCCTCCTCTGTCTCCACCCCGCCTCCTCTGTCTCCACCCCGCCTCCTCTGTCTCCACCCCGCCTCCTCTGTCTCCACCCCGCCTCCTCTGTCTCCACCCCCCCTCCTCAGTCTCCACCCCCCCTCCTCAGTCTCCACCACCCCTCCTCAATCACCACCCCCCTCCTCAGTCTCCACCCCCCTTCTCAGTCTCCACCCCTCCTCCTCTGTTTCCACCCCCCTCTTCTCCATCCCCCCCTCTGTCCCCACTCCTCTGTCTCCCCCCACTCCTCTGTCTCCCCCCACTCCTCTGTCTCCATCCCCCCTCCTGTCTCCATCCCCCCCTCCTGTCTCCATCCCCCCTCCTGTCTCCACCCCCCACCTCCTTTGTCTCGCCACCCCCTCCTCTGCCCCCTCCTCTGTATCCACCCCCTCAACCCCCTCCTCTGTCCCCACCCCCTCTGTCTTCCCCCACTCCTCTGTCTCCCCCACTCCTCTGTCTCGCCCCCGCAATGCCTCTGTCTCCCCCCACTCCTTTGTATCCAACCTCCTCTGTATCCACCCCTTCCTCTGTCTCCACCTCCCCTCCTCTGTTTCCATTTCCACCTCTGTCTCCATCCCCCCACCTCTGTCTCCATCCCCCACCTCTGTCTCCATCCCCCACCTCTGTCTCCATCCCCCCACCTCTGTCTCCATCCCCCCACCTCTGTCTCCATCCCCCCTCCTCTGTCTCCACCCCCCCTCCTCTGTCTCCATCCCCCCTCCTCTGTCTCCATCCCCCCTCCTCTGTCTCCACCCCCTCCTCCTCTGTTTCCACCCCCCTCTTCTCCACCCCCCCCTCTGTCCCCACTCCTCTGTCTCCATCCCGCCTCCTCTGTCTCCATCCCGCCTCCTCTGTCTCCATCCCGCCTCCTCTGTCTCCATCCCGCCTCCTCAGTCTCCATCCCGCCTCCTCAGTCTCCATCCCGCCTCCTCTGTCTCCATCCCGCCTCCTCTGTTTTCATCCCCCCACATCTGTCTCCATCCCCCCACCTCTGTCTCCATCCCCCCACCTCTGTCTCCATCCCCCCACCTCTGTCTAAATCCCCCCACCTCTGTCTCCAGCCCCCACCTCTGTCTCCAGCCCCCACCTCTGTCTCCATCCCCCCACCTCTGTCTCCATCCCCCCACCGCTGTCTAAATCCCCCCACCTCTGTCTAAATCCCCCCACCTCTGTCTAAATCCCCCCACCTCTGTCTAAATCCCCACACCTCTGTCTAAATCCCCCCACCTCTGTCTAAATCCCCCCACCTCTGTCTCCAGCCCCCGCCTCTGCCTCCACCCTACCCTCCAGTCTGCAGCCCCCTTCGGTCTCCACCTTTCTCTGTCTCCACCCCCCACCTCTGTACCCAACCGCCCAACCTCTGTCCCCACCCCCCCACCTCTATCTCCACTACCGCACCTCTGTCTCCACCATCACCTCTGTCTCCACCCTACCCTCCTGTCTCCAGCCCCCTTCGGTCTCCACCTTTCTCTGTCTCCACGCCCCCTCCTCTGTCTCCACGCCCCCCTCCTCTGTCTCCACGCCCCCTCCATTCTCTCCACGCCCCCTCCATTCTCTCCACGCCCCCTCCTCTGTCTACACGCCCCCTCCTCTGTCTCCACGCCCCCTCCTCTGTCTCCACGCCCCCTCCTCTGTCTCCACGCCCCCTCCTCTGTCTCCACGCCCCCTCCTCTGTCTCCACGCCCCCTCCTCTGTCTCCACGCCCCCTCCTCTGTCTCCACGCCCCCTCATCTGTCTCCACGCCCCCTCCTCTGTCTCCACGCTCCCTCCTCTGTCTCCACGCCCCCTACTCTGTCTCCACGCCCCCTCCTCTGTCTCCACGCCCCCTACTCTGTCTCCACGCCCCCTCCTCTGTCTCCACGCCCCCTCCTCTGTCTCCACGCCCCCTCCTCTGTCTCCACGCCCCCTATTCTGTCTCCACGCCCCCTCCTCTGTCTCCACGCCCCCTCCTCTGTCTCCACGCCCCCTCCTCTGTCTCCACCTCCCCTCCTCTTTCTCCATCCCCACTCCTCTGTCTCCGGCCCCCACCTCTGTCTCCACCCCCACCTCTGCCTCCACCCCCCCACCTCTGTCTCCACCCCCCACCTCTGTCTCCACGCCCGTCCTCTGTCTCCACCTCCCCTCCTCTTTCTCCATCCCCACTCCTCTGTCTCCGGCCCCCACCTCTGTCTCCACCCCCACCTCTGCCTCCACCCCCCCACCTCTGTCTCCACCCCCCACCTCTGTCTCCACCCCCCTCCTCCTCTTTCTCGTCTCCCCCTCCTCTGCCGACTCCTCTGTCTCCCACTCCACTGTATCCACCCTTCCTCTGTATCCACCCCTCAACCACCTCCTCTGTATCCAACCTCCTCTTCTCCATCCCCTCCTCTGTCCCCACCCCCTCTGTCTTCCCCCACTCCTCTGTCTCCCCCACTCCTCTGTCTCGCCCCCGCAACGCCTCTGTCTCCCCCCACTCCTCTGTATCCTACCTCCTCTGTATCCACCCCTTCCTCTGTGTCCACCTCCCCTCCTCTGTTTCCATCTCCTCCTCTGCCTCCACCCCCTGCTCTGTCTCTGCCTCTCCTCTGTCTCCAACCCCTCCTCTGTCTCCATTGCCCCTCCTCTGTGTCCACACCCTCCTCTGTCTCCCCCATCCTCTGCAACCACCCCCTATGCCCCCTTCTCTGTATCCACCTTTCACCTTTTTATCCACTCCCCTCGTTTGTATCCATACCCCTCCTCGGTATCCACACCACCTCTGTCTCCACCCCCTCCTCTGTCTACATCCCCCCACCTCAGTCTCCATCCCCCCACCTCAGTCTCCATCCCCCCACCTCAGTCTCCATCCCCCCACCTCTGTCTCCATCCCCCCACCTCTGTCTCCATACCCCCACCTCTGTCTCCATCCCCCCACCTCTGTCTCCATCCCCCCACCTCTGTCTCCATCCCCCCACCTCTGTCTCCATCCCCCCACCTCTGTCTCCATCCCCCCACCTCTGTCTCCATCCCCCCACCTCAGTCTCCATCCCCCCACCTCTGTCTCCATCGCCCCACCTCTGTCTCCATCGCCCCACCTCTGTCTCCATCGCCCCACCTCTGTCTCCACCTCCCCTCCTCTGTCTCCACCTCCCCTCCTCTGTCTCCACCTCCCCACCTCTGTCTCCATCCCCCCACCTCTGTCTCCATCCCCCCACCTCTGTCTCCATCCCCCCACCTCTGTCTCCACCCCCCTCCTCATCTGTCTCCACCCCCTCCTCATCTGTCTCACCTCCCCCTCCTCTGCCCCTTCCTCTGTCTCCCACTCCACTGTATCCACCCTTCCTCTGTATCCACCCCCTCAACACCCTCCTCTGTATCCACCCTCCTCTTCTCCATCCCCTCCTCTGTCCCCACCCCCTCTGTCTTCCCCCACTCCTCTGTCTTCCCCCACTCCTCTGCCTTCCCCCACTCCTCTGCCTTCCCCCACTCCTCTGTCTTCCCCCACTCCTCTGTCTTCCCCCACTCCTCTGTCTTCCCCCACTCCTCTGTCCTCCCCCACTTCTCTGTCTTCCCCCACTCCTCTCCCCCCCCACTCCTCTGTCTCCCCCCACTCCTCTGTATCCTACCTCCTCTGTATCCATCCCTTCCTCCGTTTCCATCTCCTCCTCCGTTTCCATCTCCTCCTCTGTCTCCATCCCCCCACCTCTGTCTCCATCCCCCCACCTCTGTCTCCATCCCACCACCTCTGTCTCCATCCCCCCACCTCTGTCTCCATCCCCCCACCTCTGTCTCCAACCCCCTCCTCTGTCTCCACCCCCTCCTCTGTCTCCACACCCCCTCCTCTGCCCACCCCTCTGTCTCCACACCCCCTCCTCTGTCTCCACCTCCCCTCCTCTGTCTCCATTCCCCCTCCTCTGTCTCCGGCCCCCACCTCTGTCTCCACCCCCCACCTCTGTCTACACCCCCCACCTCTGTCTCCACCCCGCACCTCTGTGTCCACCACCCTCCTCCTCTTTCTCGCCTCCCCCTCCTCTGCCCCCTCCTCTGTCTCCCACTCCACTGTATCCACCCTTCCTCTGTATCCACCCCTCAACCCCCTCCTCTGTCTCCACCCTCCTCTTCTCCATCCCCTCCTCTGTCCCCACCCCCTCTGTCTTCCCCCACTCCTCTGTCTCCCCCACTCCTCTGTCTCGCCCCCGCAATGCCTCTGTCTCCCCCCACTCCTCTGTATCCTACCTCCTCTGTATCCACCCCTTCCTCTGTGTCCACCTCCCCTCCTCTGTTTCCATCTCCTCCTCTGCCTCCACTCCTTGCTCTGTCGCCGCCTCTCCTCTGTCTCCAACCCCTCCTCTGTCTCCATTGCACCTCCACTATGTCCACACCCTCCTCTGTCTCCCCCCTCCTCTGCAACCACCCCCTCCGCCCCCTTCTCTGTATCCACCCCTCACCTTTTTATCCACTCCCCTCGTTTGTATCCATACCCCTCCTCGGTATCCACGCCTCCTCTGTCTCCACCCCCTCCTCTGTCTCCATCCCCCCACCTCTGTCTCCATCCCCCCACCTCTGTCTCCATCCCCCCACCTCTGTCTCCATCCCCCCACCTCAGTCTCCATCCCCCCACCTCAGTCTCCATCCCCCCACCTCAGTCACCATCCCCCCACCTCAGTCTCCATCCCCCCACCTCAGTCTCCATCCCCCCACCTAAGTCTCCATCCCCCCACCTCAGTCTCCATCCCCCCACCTCTCCATCCCCCCACCTCAGTCTCCATCCCCCCACCTCTGTCTCCATCCCCACACCTCTGTCTCCATCCCCCCACCTCTGTCTCCATCCCCCCACCTCTGTCTCCATCCCCCCACCTCTGTCTCCATCCCCCCACCTCTGTCTCCATCCCCCTCCTCCTGTGTCTCCACCCCGCTCCTCATCTGTCTCGCCTCCCCCTCCTCTGCCCCTTCCTCTCTCTCCCACTCCACTGTATCCACCCTTCCTCTGTATCCACCCCCTCAACACCCTCCTCTGTATCCACCCTCCTCTGTATCCACCCTCCTCTTCTCCATCCCCTCCTCTGTCCCCACCCCCTCTGTCTTCCCCCACTCCTCTGTCTTACCCCACTCCTCTGTCTTACCCACTCCTCTGTCTTCCTCCACTCCTCTGTCTTCCCCCCACTCCTCTGTCTTCCCCCCACTCCTCTGTCTTCCCCCCACTCCTCTGTCTCCCCCCACTCCTCTGTCTCCCCCCACTCCTCTGTCTCCCCCCACTCCTCTGTCTCCCCCCACTCCTCTGTCTCCCCCCACTCTTCTGTCTCCCCCCACTCCTCTGTCTCCCCCCACTCCTCTGTCTCGCCCCCGCAATGCCTCTGTCTCCCCCCACTCCTCTGTATCCTACCTCCTCTGTATCCACCCCTTCCTCTGTGTCCACCTCCCCTCCTCTGTTTCCATCTCCTCCTCTGCCTCCAACCCCTGCTCTGTCTCCGCCTCTCCTCTGTCTCCAACCCCTCCTCTGTCTCCATTGCACCTCCACTATGTCCACACCCTCCTCTGTCTCCCCCCTCCTCTGCAACCACCCCCTCCGCCCCCTTCTCTGTATCCACCCCTCACCTTTTTATCCACTCCCCTCGTTTGTATCCATACCCCTCCTCGGTATCCACACCTCCTCTGTCTCCACCCCCTCCTCTGTCTCCATCCCCCCACCTCTGTCTCCATCCCCCCACCTCTGTCTCCATCCCCCCACCTCTGTCTCCATCCCCCCACCTCTGTCTCCATCCCCCCACCTCAGTCTCCATCCCCCCACCTCAGTCTCCATCCCCCCACCTCAGTCTCCATCCCCCCACCTCAGTCTCCATCCCCCCACCTCAGTCTCCATCCCCCCACCTCAGTCTCCATCCCCCCACCTCAGTCTCCATCCCCCCACCTCAGTCTCCATCCCCCCACCTAAGTCTCCATCCCCCACCTCAGTCTCCATCCCCCCACCTCTCCATCCCCCCACCTCAGTCTCCATCCCCCCACCTCTGTCTCCATCCCCACACCTCTGTCTCCATCCCCCCACCTCTGTCTCCATCCCCCCACCTCTGTCTCCATCCCCCCACCTCTGTCTCCATCCTCCCACCTCTGTCTCTATCCCCCTCCTCCTGTGTCTCCACCCCCCTCCTCATCTGTCTCGCCTCCCCCTCCTCTGCCCCTTCCTCTGTCTCCCACTCCACGGTATCCACCCTTCCTCTGTATCCACCCCCTCAACACCGTCCTCTGTATCCACCCTCCTCTTCTCCATCCCCTCCTCTGTCCCCACCCCCTCTGTCTTCCCCCACTCCTCTGTCTCCCCCACTCCTCTGTCTCGCCCCCGCAACGCCTCTGTCTCCCCCCACTCCTTTGTATCCTACCTCCTCTGTATCCACCCCTTCCTCTGTGTCCACCTCCCCTCCTCTGTTTCCATTTCCTCCTCTGCCTCCACCCCCTGCTCTGTCTCTGCCTCTCCTCTGTCTCCAACCCCTCCTCTGTCTCCATTGCCCTTCCTCTGTGTCCACACCCTCCTCTGTCTCCCCCCTCCTCTGCAACCACCCCCTCCGCCCCCTTCTCTGTATCCACCCCTCACCTTTTTATCCACTCCCCTCGTTTGTATCCATACCCCTCCTCGGTATCCACACCACCTCTGTCTCCACCCCCTCCTCTGTCTACATCCCCCCACCTCTGTCTCCATCCCCCCACCTCTGTCTCCATCCCCCCACCTCTGTCTCCATCCCCCCACCTCTGTCTCCATCCCCCCACCTCAGTCTCCATCCCCCCACCTCAGTCTCCATCCCCCCACCTCAGTCTCCATCCTCCCACCTCAGTCTCCATCCCCCCACCTCAGTCTCCATCCCCCCACCTCAGTCTCCATCCCCCCACCTCAGTCTCCATCCCCCCACCTCTGTCTCCATCCCCCCACCTCTGTATCCATTCCCCCACCTCTGTCTCCATCCCCCCACCTCTGTCTCCATCCCCCCACCTCTGTCTCCATCGCCCCACCTCTGTCTCCATCCCCCCACCTCTGTCTCCATCCCCCCACCTCTGTCTCCATCCCCCCACCTCAGTCTCCATCCCCCCACCTCAGTCTCCATCCCCCCACCTCTGTCTCCATCCCCCCACCTCTGTCTCCATCCCCCCACCTCTGTCTCCATCCCCCCACCTCAGTCTCCATCCCCCCACCTCAGTCTCCATCCCCCCACCTCAGTCTCCATCCCCTCACCTCTGTCTCCATCGCCCCACCTCTGTCTCCATCGCCCCACCTCTGTCTCCATCGCCCCACCTCTGTCTCCATCGCCCCACCTCTGTCTCCATCGACCCACCTCTGTCTCCTTCGCCCCACCTCTGTCTCCTTCGCCCCACCTCTGTCTCCATCGCCCCACCTCTGTCTCCATCGCCCCACCTCTGTCTCCATCGCCCCACCTCTGTCTCCATCGCCCCACCTCTGTCTCCACCTCCCCTCCTCTGTCTCCACCTCCCCTCCTCTGTCTCCACCTCCCCACCTCTGTCTCCATCCCCCCACCTCTGTCTCCATCCCCCCACCTCTGTCTCAATCCCCCCACCTCTGTCTCCATCCCCCCACCTCTGTCTCCACCCCCCTCCTCATCTGTCTCCACCCCCCTCCTCATCTGTCTCGCCTCCCCCTCCTCTGCCCCTTCCTCTGTCTCCCACTCCACTGTATCCACCCTTCCTCTGTATCCACCCCCTCAACACCCTCCTCTGTATCCACCCTCCTCTTCTCCACCCCCTCCTCTGTCTCCATCCCCCCACCTCTGTCTCCATCCCCCCACCTCTGTCTCCATCCCCCCACCTCTGTCTCCATCCCCCCACCTCAG
The DNA here is from genome assembly GCF_044704955.1 of Pristiophorus japonicus. Lineage (NCBI taxonomy): Eukaryota > Metazoa > Chordata > Chondrichthyes > Pristiophoridae > Pristiophorus > Pristiophorus japonicus. The sequence goes on from NW_027253214.1 coordinate 15,291, forward strand.
TCTCCATCCCCCCACCTCAGTCTCCATCCCCCCACCTCAGTCACCATCCCCCCACCTCAGTCTCCATCCCCCCACCTCAGTCTCCATCCCCCCACCTAAGTCTCCATCCCCCCACCTCAGTCTCCATCCCCCCACCTCTCCATCCCCCCACCTCAGTCTCCATCCCCCCACCTCTGTCTCCATCCCCACACCTCTGTCTCCATCCCCCCACCTCTGTCTCCATCCCCCCACCTCTGTCTCCATCCCCCCACCTCTGTCTCCATCCCCCCACCTCTGTCTCCATCCCCCTCCTCCTGTGTCTCCACCCCGCTCCTCATCTGTCTCGCCTCCCCCTCCTCTGCCCCTTCCTCTCTCTCCCACTCCACTGTATCCACCCTTCCTCTGTATCCACCCCCTCAACACCCTCCTCTGTATCCACCCTCCTCTGTATCCACCCTCCTCTTCTCCATCCCCTCCTCTGTCCCCACCCCCTCTGTCTTCCCCCACTCCTCTGTCTTACCCCACTCCTCTGTCTTACCCACTCCTCTGTCTTCCTCCACTCCTCTGTCTTCCCCCCACTCCTCTGTCTTCCCCCCACTCCTCTGTCTTCCCCCCACTCCTCTGTCTCCCCCCACTCCTCTGTCTCCCCCCACTCCTCTGTCTCCCCCCACTCCTCTGTCTCCCCCCACTCCTCTGTCTCCCCCCACTCCTCTGTCTCCCCCCACTCTTCTGTCTCCCCCCACTCCTCTGTCTCCCCCCACTCCTCTGTCTCGCCCCCGCAATGCCTCTGTCTCCCCCCACTCCTCTGTATCCTACCTCCTCTGTATCCACCCCTTCCTCTGTGTCCACCTCCCCTCCTCTGTTTCCATCTCCTCCTCTGCCTCCACCCCCTGCTCTGTCTCCGCCTCTCCTCTGTCTCCAACCCCTCCTCTGTCTCCATTGCACCTCCACTATGTCCACACCCTCCTCTGTCTCCCCCCTCCTCTGCAACCACCCCCTCCGCCCCCTTCTCTGTATCCACCCCTCACCTTTTTATCCACTCCCCTCGTTTGTATCCATACCCCTCCTCGGTATCCACACCTCCTCTGTCTCCACCCCCTCCTCTGTCTCCATCCCCCCACCTCTGTCTCCATCCCCCCACCTCTGTCTCCATCCCCCCACCTCTGTCTCCATCCCCCCACCTCTGTCTCCATCCCCCCACCTCAGTCTCCATCCCCCCACCTCAGTCTCCATCCCCCCACCTCAGTCTCCATCCCCCCACCTCAGTCTCCATCCCCCCACCTCAGTCTCCATCCCCCCACCTCAGTCTCCATCCCCCCACCTCAGTCTCCATCCCCCCACCTCAGTCTCCATCCCCCCACCTAAGTCTCCATCCCCCACCTCAGTCTCCATCCCCCCACCTCTCCATCCCCCCACCTCAGTCTCCATCCCCCCACCTCTGTCTCCATCCCCACACCTCTGTCTCCATCCCCCCACCTCTGTCTCCATCCCCCCACCTCTGTCTCCATCCCCCCACCTCTGTCTCCATCCTCCCACCTCTGTCTCTATCCCCCTCCTCCTGTGTCTCCACCCCCCTCCTCATCTGTCTCGCCTCCCCCTCCTCTGCCCCTTCCTCTGTCTCCCACTCCACGGTATCCACCCTTCCTCTGTATCCACCCCCTCAACACCGTCCTCTGTATCCACCCTCCTCTTCTCCATCCCCTCCTCTGTCCCCACCCCCTCTGTCTTCCCCCACTCCTCTGTCTCCCCCACTCCTCTGTCTCGCCCCCGCAACGCCTCTGTCTCCCCCCACTCCTTTGTATCCTACCTCCTCTGTATCCACCCCTTCCTCTGTGTCCACCTCCCCTCCTCTGTTTCCATTTCCTCCTCTGCCTCCAC
>NW_027253215.1:0-17142 GCF_044704955.1 Pristiophorus japonicus
CTCTCATCCCACAAGTCTCTCTCTCTCTCTCTCTCTCATCCCACAAGTCTCTCTCTCTCTCTCTCTCTCATCCCACAAGTCTCTCTCTCTCTCTCTCTCATCCCACAAGTCTCTCTCTCTCTCTCTCTCTCTCATCCCACAAGTCTCTCTCTCTCTCTCTCTCTCATCCCACAAGTCTCTCTCTCTCTCATCCCACAAGTCTCTCCCGATCTCTCTCTCTCTCTCATCCCACAAGTCTCTCTCTCTCTCTCTCATATCCCACAACTCTCTCTCTCTCATCCCACAAGTCTCTCTCTCTCTCTCTCTCTCATCCCCCAAGTCTCTCTCTCTCTCTCTCTCATCCCACAAGTCTCTCTCTCTCTCTCTCTCTCATCCCCCAAGCCTCTCTCTCTCTCTCATCCACCAACCTCTCCCTCTCTTATCCCCCAACCTCTCTCTCTCTCATCTCCCAACCTCTCTCTCTCTCATCTCCCAACCTCTCTCTCTCTCTCATCCCCCAAGTCTCTCTCTCTCTCTCTCATCCCCCATGTCTCTCTCTCTCATCCCCGAAGCCTCTCTCTCTCATCCCCGAAGCCTCTCTTTCTCATCCCCCAAGCCTCTCTCTCTCATCCCCCAAGCCTCTCTCTCTCATCCACCAAGCCTTTTCATCACCTCTGTCTCTCTCACCCTGCAGGTCTCCCAGTCTCTCGCTCTCATCCCTCTCTCTCTCTCTCATCCCCCTCTCCCTCTCTCTCATCCCCCTCTCATCCCCCAAGTGTGTCTCTCTCTCTCACTCTCTCATCCCCCAAGTGTCTCTCTGTCTCTCTCTCTCTCTCTCATCCCCCAAGTCTCTCTCTCTCTCTCTCTCATCCCACACGTCTCTCTCTCTCTCTCTCATCCCACAAGTCTCTCTCTCTCTCTCTCATCCCACAAGTCTCTCTCTCTCTCTCTCATCCCACAAGTCTCTCTCTCTCTCTCTCTCATCCCACAAGTCTCTCTCTCTCTCATCCCACAAGTCTCTCTCTCTCTCATCCCACAAGTCTCTCTCTCTCTCTCTCATCCCACAAGTCTCTCTCTCTCTCTCTCATCCCACAAGTCTCTCTCTCTCTCATCCCACAAGTCTCTCTCTCTCTCATCCCACAAGTCTCTCTCTCTCTCTCTCATCCCACAAGTCTCTCTCTCTCTCTCTCTCTCTCATCGAACAAGTCTCTCTCTCTCTCTCTCATCCCACAAGTCTCTCTCTCTCTCTCTCATCCCCCAAATCTCTCTCTCTCTCTCTCATCCCCCAAGTCTCTCTCTCTCTCTCTCATCCCCCAAGTCTCTCTCTCTCTCTCTCATCCCCCAAGTCTCTCTCTCTCATCCCACAAGTCTCTCTCTCTCTCTCTCATCCCCCAAGCCTCTCTCTCTCTCTCATCCACCAACCTCTCCCTCTCTTATCCCCCAACCTCTCTCTCTCTCATCTCCCAACCTCTCTCATCCCCCAAATCTCTCTCTCTCTCATCCCCCAAGTCTCTCTCTCTCTCTCTCTCATCCCCCAAGTCTCTCTCTCTCTCTCATCCCCCAAGTCTCTCATCCCCCATGTCTCTCTCTCTCATCCCCCAAGCCTCTCTCTCTCATCCCCCAAGCCTCTCTCTCTCATCCCCCAAGCCTCTCTCTCTCATCCCCCAAGCCTCTCTCATCACCTCTCTCTCTCTCACCCTGCAGGTCTCCCAGTCTCTCGCTCTCATCCCTCTCTCTCTCTCTCATCCCCCTCTCCCTCTCATCCCCCAAGTGTCTCTCTCTCTCTCTCTCTCTTATCCCCCAAGTCTCTCTCTCTCTCTCATCCCACAAGTCTCTCTCTCTCTCTCTCATCCCACAAGTCTCTCTCTCTCTCTCATCCCACAAGTCTCTCTCTCTCCCTCATCCCACAAGTCTCTCTCTCTCTCATCCCACAAGTCTCTCTCTCTCATCCCACAAGTCTCTCTCTCTCTCTCTCATCCCACAAGTCTCTCTCTCTCTCATCCCACAAGTCTCTCTCTCTCTCTCTCATCCCACAATCTCTCTCTCTCTCTCTCATCCCACAATTCTCTCTCTCTCTCTCTCATCCCACAATTCTCTCTCTCTCTCTCTCATCCCACAAGTCTCTCTCTCTCTCTCTCATCCCACAAGTCTCTCTCTCTCTCTCTCTCATCCCACAAGTCTCTCTCTCTCTCTCTCTCTCATCCCACAAGTCTCTCTCTCTCTCTCCCTCATCCCACAAGTCTCTCTCTCTCACTCTCTCTCTCATCCCACAAGTCTCTCTCTCTCTCTCTCATCCCACAAGTCTCTCTCTCTCTCTCTCATCCCACAAGTCTCTCTCTCTCTCTCTCATCCCACAAGTCTCTCTCTCTCTCTCTCTCATCCCACAAGTCTCTCTCTCTCTCTCTCATCCCACAAGTCTCTCTCTCTCTCTCTCTCATCCCACAAGTCTCTCTCTCTCTCTCTCTTATCCCACAAGTCTCTCTCTCTCTCTCTCTCATCCCACAAGTGTCTCTCTCTCTCTCTCTCATCCCACAAGTGTCTCTCTCTCTCTCTCTCATCCCACAAGTCTCTCTCTCTCTCTCTCTCTCATCCCACAAGTCTCTCTCTCTCTCATCCCACAAGTCTCTCTCTCTCTCTCATCCCACAAGTCTCCCTCTCTCTCTCTCTCATCCCACAAGTCTCTCTCTCTCTCTCATCCCACAACTCTCTCTCTCTCTCTCATCCCACAACTCTCTCTCTCTCTCTCATCCCACAAGTCTCTCTCTCTCTCTCATATCCCACAAGTCTCTCTCTCTCATAGCCCACAAGTCTCTCTCTCTCTCTCATATCCCACAAGTCTCTCTCTCTCATCCCACAAGTCTCTCTCTCTCTCTCTCATATCCCACAAGTCTCTCTCTCTCTCTCTCATATCCCAAAAGTCTCTCTCTCTCATCCCACAAGTCTCTCTCTCTCATCCCACAAGTCTCTCTCTCTCATCCCACAAGTCTCTCTCTCTCTCTCTCTCTCTCATCCCCCAAGTCTCTCTCTCTCTCATCCCACAAGTCTCTCTCTCTCTCTCTCTCATCCCCCAAGCCTCTCTCTCTCTCTCTCATCCACCAACCTCTCCCTCTCTTATCCCCCAACCTCTCTCTCTCTCATCTCCCAACCTCTCTCTCTCTCATCTCCCAACCTCTCTCTCATCCCCCAAGTCTCTCTCTCTCTCTCATATCCCACAAGTCTCTCTCTCTCATAGCCCACAAGTCTCTCTCTCTCTCTCATATCCCACAAGTCTCTCTCTCTCATCCCACAAGTCTCTCTCTCTCTCTCTCATATCCCACAAGTCTCTCTCTCTCATCCCACAAGTCTCTCTCTCTCTCTCATATCCCACAACTCTCTCTCTCTCATCCCACAAGTCTCTCTCTCTCTCTCTCTCTCATCCCCCAAGTCTCTCTCTCTCTCTCTCTCATCCCACAAGTCTCTCTCTCTCTCTCTCTCTCATCCCCCAAGCCTCTCTCTCTCTCTCATCCACCAACCTCTCCCTCTCTTATCCCCCAACCTCTCTCTCTCTCATCTCCCAACCTCTCTCTCTCTCATCTCCCAACCTCTCTCTCTCTCTCATCCCCCAAGTCTCTCTCTCTCTCTCTCATCCCCCAAGTCTCTCATCCCCCATGTCTCTCTCTCTCATCCCCGAAGCCTCTCTCTCTCATCCCCGAAGCCTCTCTTTCTCATCCCCCAAGCCTCTCTCTCTCATCCCCCAAGCCTCTCTCTCTCATCCACCAAGCCTTTTCATCACCTCTGTCTCTCTCACCCTGCAGGTCTCCCAGTCTCTCGCTCTCATCCCTCTCTCTCTCTCTCATCCCCCTCTCCCTCTCTCTCATCCCCCTCTCATCCCCCAAGTGTGTCTCTCTCTCTCACTCTCTCATCCCCCAAGTGTCTCTCTGTCTCTCTCTCTCTCTCTCATCCCCCAAGTCTCTCTCTCTCTCTCTCTCATCCCACACGTCTCTCTCTCTCTCTCTCATCCCACAAGTCTCTCTCTCTCTCTCTCATCCCACAAGTCTCTCTCTCTCTCTCTCATCCCACAAGTCTCTCTCTCTCTCTCTCTCATCCCACAAGTCTCTCTCTCTCTCATCCCACAAGTCTCTCTCTCTCTCATCCCACAAGTCTCTCTCTCTCTCTCTCATCCCACAAGTCTCTCTCTCTCTCTCTCATCCCACAAGTCTCTCTCTCTCTCTCTCTCATCCCCCAAGTCTCTCTCTCTCTCTCATCCCCCAAGTCGCTCTCTCTCTCTCATCCCCCAAGTCTCTCTCTCTCTCTCATTCCCCACTTCTCTCTCTCTCATCCCCCAAGTCTCTCTGTCTCTCTCATCCCCCAAGTCTCTCTCTCATATCCCCCAAGTCTCTCTCTCTCATCCCCCAAGTCTCTCTCTCTCATCCCCCAAGTCTCTCTCTCTCTCTCATCCTCCAAGTCACCCTCTCTCTCTCTCATCCTCCAAGTCACTCTCTCTCTCTCTCTCATCCTCCAAGTCACTCTCTCTCTCTCTCATCCTCCAAGTCACTCTCTCTTTCATCCCCCAAGTGTCTCTCTCTCTCTCATATCCCCCAAGTCTCTCTCTCTCTCTCTCTCATATCCCTCAAGTCTCTCTCTCTCTCATATCCCCCAAGAGTCTCTCTCTCTCTCATATCCCCCAAGTCTCTCTCTCTCTCACATCCCCCAAGTCTCTCTCTCTCTCATATCCCCCAAGTCTCTCTCTCTCTCATATCCCCCAAGTCTCTCTCTCTCTCTCTCATCCCCCAAGTCTCTCTCTCTCTCTCTCTCATCCCCCGTCTCTCTCTCTCTCTCATCCCCCATGTCTCTCTCTCTCTCTCTCATCCCACAAGTCTCTCTCTCTCTCTCATCCCACAAGTCTCTCTCTCTCTCTCTCTCATCCCACAAGTCTCTCTCTCTCACTCTCTCTCATCCCACAAGTCTCTCTCTCTCTCTCTCATCCCACAAGTCTCTCTCTCTCTCTCTCATCCCACAAGTCTCTCTCTCTCTCACTCTCTCTCATCCCACAAGTCTCTCTCGCTCTCTCTCTCATCCCACAAGTCTCTCTCTCTCTCTCTCTCATCCCACAAGTCTCTCTCTCTCTCTCTCTCTCTCTCATCCCACAAGTCTGTCTCTCTCTCTCTCATCCCACAAGTCTCTCTCTATCTCTCTCTCTCTCTCATCCCACAAGTCTCTCTCTCGCTCTCTCATCCCACAATTCTCTCTCTCTCTCTCTCTCTCATCGCACAATTCTCTCTCTCTCTATCCCCCAAGTCTCTCTCTCTCTCTCATCCCACAAGTCTCTCTCTCTCTCTCTCATCCCACAAGTCTCTCTCTCTCTCATCCCACAAGTCTCTCTCTCTCTCATCCCACAAGTCTCTCTCTCTCTCATCCCACAAGTCTCTCTCTCTCTCTCTCATCCCACAAGTCTCTCTCTCTCTCTCTCTCTCTCTCATCGAACAAGTCTCTCTCTCTCTCTCTCATCCCACAAGTTTCTCTCTCTCTCTCTCTCATCCCACATGTTTCTCTCTCTCTCTCTCATCCCACAAGTCTCTCTCTCTCTCTCTCTCTCTCATCCCACAAGTCTCTCTCTCTCTCTCTCATCCCACAAGTCTCTCTCTCTCTCTCTCATCCCACAAGTCTCTCTCTCTCTCTCTCATCCCACAAGTCTCTCTCTCTCTCTCTCATCCCACAAGTCTCTCTCTCTCTCTCTCTCTCTCATCCCACAAGTCTCTCTCTCTCTCTCTCTCTCATCCCACAAGTCTCCCTCTCTCTCTCTCTCTCTCATCCCACAAGTCTCTCTCTCTCTCTCTCATCCCACAAGTCTCTCTCTCTCTCTCTCTCTCTCATCCCACAAGTCTCTCTCTCTCTCTCTCTCTCATCCCACAAGTCTCTCTCTCTCTCATCCCACAAGTCTCTCCCGATCTCTCTCTCTCTCTCATCCCACAAGTCTCTCTCTCTCTCTCTCATCCCACAAGTTTCTCTCTCTCTCTCTCATCCCACAAGTTTCTCTCTCTCTCTCTCATCCCACAAGTCTCTCTCTCTCTCTCATCCCACAAGTCTCTCTCTCTCTCTCTCTCTCTTTCTCTCTCATCCCACAAGTCTCTCTCTCTCTCTATCTCTCTCTCATCCCACAAGTCTCTCTCTCTCTCTCTCATCCCACAAGTCTCTCTCTCTCTCTCTCTCATCCCACAAGTCTCTCTCCCTCTCATCCCACAAGTCTCTCTCTCTCTCATCCCACAAGTGTCTCTCTCTCTCTCTCTCATCCCACAAGTCTCTCTCTCTCTCTCTCTCTCATCCCACAAGTCTCTCTCTCTCTCTCATCCCACAAGTCTCTCTCTCTCTCTCATCCCACAAGTCTCTCTCTCTCTCTCATCCCACAAGTCTCTCTCTCTCTCTCTCTCATCCCACAAGTCTCTCTCTCTCTCTCTCTCTCATCCCACAAGTCTCTCTCTCTCTCTCTCTCATCCCCCAAGTCTCTCTCTCTCTCTCTCATCCCCCAAGTCTCTCTCTCTCTCTCTCATCCCCCAAATCTCTCTCTCTCTCTCTCATCCCCCAAGTCTCTCTCTCTCTCTCTCATCCCACAAGTCTCTCTCTCGCTCTCTCTCTCATCCCCCAAATCTCTCTCTCTCTCATCCCACAAGTGTCTCTCTCTCTCTCTCTCATCCCACAAGTCTCTCTCTCTCTCTCTCTCTCATCCCCCAAATCTCTCTCTCTCTCTCTCATCCCCCAAGTCTCTCTCTCTCTCTCTCATCCCACAAGTCTCTCTCTCGCTCTCTCATCCCACAAGTCTCTCTCTCTCTCTCTCTCATCGCACAATTCTCTCTCTCTCTCTCATCCTACAAGTCTCTCGCTCTCTCTCATATCCCACAAGTCTCTCTCTCTCTCTCATATCCCACAAGTCTCTCTCTCTCTCATATCCCATAAGTCTCTCTCTCTCTCTCATCCCCCAAGTCTCTCTCTCTCTCTCTCTCATCCCACAAGTCTCTCTCTCTCTCTCTCTCATCCCACAAGTCTGTCTCTCTCTCTCATATCCCACAAGTCTCTCTCTCTCTCTCATCCCCCAAGTGTCTCTCTCTCTCTCTCTCATCCCACAAGTGTCTCTCTCTCTCTCTCTCATCCCACAAGTCTCTCTCTCTCTCATCCCACAAGTCTCTCTCTCTCTCATCCCACAAGTCTCTCTCTCTCTCTCATCCCACAAGTCTCCCTCTCTCTCTCTCTCATCCCACAAGTCTCTCTCTCTCTCTCATCCCACAACTCTCTCTCTCTCTCTCATCCCACAACTCTCTCTCTCTCTCTCATCCCACAAGTCTCTCTCTCTCTCTCATATCCCACAAGTCTCTCTCTCTCATAGCCCACAAGTCTCTCTCTCTCTCTCATATCCCACAAGTCTCTCTCTCTCATCCCACAAGTCTCTCTCTCTCTCTCTCATATCCCACAAGTCTCTCTCTCTCTCTCTCATATCCCAAAAGTCTCTCTCTCTCATCCCACAAGTCTCTCTCTCTCATCCCACAAGTCTCTCTCTCTCATCCCACAAGTCTCTCTCTCTCTCTCTCTCTCTCATCCCCCAAGTCTCTCTCTCTCTCTCTCTCTCATCCCACAAGTATCTCTCTCTCTCTCTCTCTCATCCCCCAAGCCTCTCTCTCTCTCTCTCATCCACCAACCTCTCCCTCTCTTATCCCCCAACCTCTCTCTCTCTCATCTCCCAACCTCTCTCTCTCTCATCTCCCAACCTCTCTCTCATCCCCCAAGTCTCTCTCTCTCTCTCATATCCCACAAGTCTCTCTCTCTCATAGCCCACAAGTCTCTCTCTCTCTCTCATATCCCACAAGTCTCTCTCTCTCATCCCACAAGTCTCTCTCTCTCTCTCTCATATCCCACAAGTCTCTCTCTCTCATCCCACAAGTCTCTCTCTCTCTCTCATATCCCACAACTCTCTCTCTCTCATCCCACAAGTCTCTCTCTCTCTCTCTCTCTCATCCCCCAAGTCTCTCTCTCTCTCTCTCTCATCCCACAAGTCTCTCTCTCTCTCTCTCTCTCATCCCCCAAGCCTCTCTCTCTCTCTCATCCACCAACCTCTCCCTCTCTTATCCCCCAACCTCTCTCTCTCTCATCTCCCAACCTCTCTCTCTCTCATCTCCCAACCTCTCTCTCTCTCTCATCCCCCAAGTCTCTCTCTCTCTCTCTCATCCCCCAAGTCTCTCATCCCCCATGTCTCTCTCTCTCATCCCCGAAGCCTCTCTCTCTCATCCCCGAAGCCTCTCTTTCTCATCCCCCAAGCCTCTCTCTCTCATCCCCCAAGCCTCTCTCTCTCATCCACCAAGCCTTTTCATCACCTCTGTCTCTCTCACCCTGCAGGTCTCCCAGTCTCTCGCTCTCATCCCTCTCTCTCTCTCTCATCCCCCTCTCCCTCTCTCTCATCCCCCTCTCATCCCCCAAGTGTGTCTCTCTCTCTCACTCTCTCATCCCCCAAGTGTCTCTCTGTCTCTCTCTCTCTCTCTCATCCCCCAAGTCTCTCTCTCTCTCTCTCTCATCCCACACGTCTCTCTCTCTCTCTCTCATCCCACAAGTCTCTCTCTCTCTCTCTCATCCCACAAGTCTCTCTCTCTCTCTCTCATCCCACAAGTCTCTCTCTCTCTCTCTCTCATCCCACAAGTCTCTCTCTCTCTCATCCCACAAGTCTCTCTCTCTCTCATCCCACAAGTCTCTCTCTCTCTCTCTCATCCCACAAGTCTCTCTCTCTCTCTCTCATCCCACAAGTCTCTCTCTCTCTCTCTCATCCCCCAAGTCTCTCTCTCTCTCTCATCCCCCAAGTCGCTCTCTCTCTCTCATCCCCCAAGTCTCTCTCTCTCTCTCTCTAATTCCCCACTTCTCTCTCTCTCATCCCCCAAGTCTCTCTGTCTCTCTCATCCCCCAAGTCTCTCTCTCATATCCCCCAAGTCTCTCTCTCTCATCCCCCAAGTCTCTCTCTCTCATCCCCCAAGTCTCTCTCTCTCTCTCATCCTCCAAGTCACCCTCTCTCTCTCTCATCCTCCAAGTCACTCTCTCTCTCTCTCTCATCCTCCAAGTCACTCTCTCTCTCTCTCATCCTCCAAGTCACTCTCTCTTTCATCCCCCAAGTGTCTCTCTCTCTCTCATATCCCCCAAGTCTCTCTCTCTCTCTCTCTCATATCCCTCAAGTCTCTCTCTCTCTCATATCCCCCAAGTCTCTCTCTCTCTCATATCCCCCAAGTCTCTCTCTCTCTCATATCCCCCAAGTCTCTCTCTCTCTCACATCCCCCAAGTCTCTCTCTCTCTCATATCCCCCAAGTCTCTCTCTCTCTCATATCCCCCAAGTCTCTCTCTCTCTCTCTCATCCCCCAAGTCTCTCTCTCTCTCTCTCTCATCCCCCGTCTCTCTCTCTCTCTCATCCCCCATGTCTCTCTCTCTCTCTCTCATCCCACAAGTCTCTCTCTCTCTCTCATCCCACAAGTCTCTCTCTCTCTCTCTCTCATCCCACAAGTCTCTCTCTCTCACTCTCTCTCATCCCACAAGTCTCTCTCTCTCTCTCTCATCCCACAAGTCTCTCTCTCTCTCACTCTCTCTCATCCCACAAGTCTCTCTCGCTCTCTCTCTCATCCCACAAGTCTCTCTCTCTCTCTCTCTCATCCCACAAGTCTCTCTCTCTCTCTCTCTCTCTCTCATCCCACAAGTCTGTCTCTCTCTCTCTCATCCCACAAGTCTCTCTCTATCTCTCTCTCTCTCTCATCCCACAAGTCTCTCTCTCGCTCTCTCATCCCACAAGTCTCTCTCTCTCTCTCTCATCGCACAATTCTCTCTCTCTCTCATCCCCCAAGTCTCTCTCTCTCTCTCATCCCACAAGTCTCTCTCTCTCTCTCTCATCCCACAAGTCTCTCTCTCTCTCATCCCACAAGTCTCTCTCTCTCTCATCCCACAAGTCTCTCTCTCTCTCATCCCACAAGTCTCTCTCTCTCTCATCCCACAAGTCTCTCTCTCTCTCATCCCACAAGTCTCTCTCTCTCTCTCTCATCCCACAAGTCTCTCTCTCTCTCTCTCTCTCTCTCATCGAACAAGTCTCTCTCTCTCTCTCTCATCCCACAAGTTTCTCTCTCTCTCTCTCTCATCCCACATGTTTCTCTCTCTCTCTCTCATCCCACAAGTCTCTCTCTCTCTCTCTCTCTCTCATCCCACAAGTCTCTCTCTCTCTCTCTCATCCCACAAGTCTCTCTCTCTCTCTCTCATCCCACAAGTCTCTCTCTCTCTCTCTCATCCCACAAGTCTCTCTCTCTCTCTCTCATCCCACAAGTCCCTCTCTCTCTCTCTCTCTCTCATCCCACAAGTCTCTCTCTCTCTCTCTCTCTCATCCCACAAGTCTCCCTCTCTCTCTCTCTCTCTCATCCCACAAGTCTCTCTCTCTCTCTCTCTCTCTCATCCCACAAGTCTCTCTCTCTCTCTCTCTCTCATCCCACAAGTCTCTCTCTCTCTCATCCCACAAGTCTCTCCCGATCTCTCTCTCTCTCTCATCCCACAAGTCTCTCTCTCTCTCTCTCATCCCACAAGTTTCTCTCTCTCTCTCTCATCCCACAAGTTTCTCTCTCTCTCTCTCATCCCACAAGTCTCTCTCTCTCTCTCATCCCACAAGTCTCTCTCTCTCTCTCTCTCTCTTTCTCTCTCATCCCACAAGTCTCTCTCTCTCTCTATCTCTCTCTCATCCCACAAGTCTCTCTCTCTCTCTCTCATCCCACAAGTCTCTCTCTCTCTCTCTCTCATCCCACAAGTCTCTCTCTCTCTCATCCCACAAGTCTCTCTCTCTCTCATCCCACAAGTGTCTCTCTCTCTCTCTCTCATCCCACAAGTCTCTCTCTCTCTCTCTCTCTCATCCCACAAGTCTCTCTCTCTCTCTCATCCCACAAGTCTCTCTCTCTCTCTCTATCCCACAAGTCTCTCTCTCTCTCTCATCCCACAAGTCTCTCTCTCTCTCTCTCTCATCCCACAAGTCTCTCTCTCTCTCTCTCTCATCCCACAAGTCTCTCTCTCTCTCTCTCTCATCCCCCAAGTCTCTCTCTCTCTCTCTCATCCCCCAAGTCTCTCTCTCTCTCTCTCATCCCCCAAATCTCTCTCTCTCTCTCTCATCCCCCAAGTCTCTCTCTCTCTCTCTCATCCCACAAGTCTCTCTCTCGCTCTCTCTCTCATCCCCCAAATCTCTCTCTCTCTCATCCCACAAGTGTCTCTCTCTCTCTCTCTCATCCCACAAGTCTCTCTCTCTCTCTCTCTCTCATCCCCCAAATCTCTCTCTCTCTCTCTCATCCCCCAAGTCTCTCTCTCTCTCTCTCATCCCACAAGTCTCTCTCTCGCTCTCTCATCCCACAAGTCTCTCTCTCTCTCTCTCTCATCGCACAATTCTCTCTCTCTCTCTCATCCTACAAGTCTCTCGCTCTCTCTCATATCCCACAAGTCTCTCTCTCTCTCTCATATCCCACAAGTCTCTCTCTCTCTCATATCCCATAAGTCTCTCTCTCTCTCTCATCCCCCAAGTCTCTCTCTCTCTCTCTCTCATCCCACAAGTCTCTCTCTCTCTCTCTCTCATCCCACAAGTCTGTCTCTCTCTCTCATATCCCACAAGTCTCTCTCTCTCTCTCATCCCCCAAGTCTCTCTCTCTCTCTCATCCCCCAAGTCTCTCATCCCCCAAATCTCTCTCTCTCTCATCCCCCAAGTCTCTCTCTCTCTCTCTCATCCCCCAAGTCTCTCTCTCTCTCTAATCCCCCAAGTCTCTCAACCCCCATGTCTCTCTCTCTCATCCCCCAAGTCTCTCTCTCTCTCATCCCCCAAGTCTCTCTCTCTCTCTCATCCCACAAGTCTCTCTCTCTCTCTCTCATCCCACAAGTCTCTCTCTCTCTCATCCCACAAGTCTCTCTCTCTCTCATCCCACAAGTCTCTCTCTCTCTCATCCCACAAGTCTCTCTCTCTCTCTCTCATCCCACAAGTCTCTCTCTCTCTCTCTCTCTCTCATCGAACAAGTCTCTCTCTCTCTCTCTCATCCCACAAGTCTCTCTCTCTCTCTCTCATCCCACAAGTCTCTCTCTCTCTCTCTCATCCCACAAGTCTCTCTCTCTCTCTCTCTCATCCCACAAGTCTCTCTCTCTCTCTCTCTCATCCCACAAGTCTCTCTCTCTCTCTCCCTCATCCCACAAGTCTCTCTCTCTCACTCTCTCTCTCATCCCACAAGTCTCTCTCTCTCTCTCATCCCACAAGTCTGTCTCTCCCCCTCATCCCACAAGTCTCTCTCTCTCTCTCTCTCATCCCACAAGTCTCTCTCTCTCATCCCACAAGTCTCTCTCTCTCTCTCTCATCCCACAAGTCTCTCTCTCTCTCTCATCCCACAAGTCTCTCTCTCTCTCATCCCACAAGTCTCTCTCTCTCTCTCTCATCCCACAAGTCTCTCTCTCTCTCTCTCATCCCACAAGTCTCTCTCTCTCTCTCTCATCCCACAAGTCTCTCTCTCTCTCTCTCATCCCACAAGTCTCTCTCTCTCTCTCTCTCATCCCACAAGTCTCTCTCTCTCTCTCTCTCTCATCCCACAAGTCTCTCTCTCTCTCTCCCTCATCCCACAAGTCTCTCTCTCTCACTCTCTCTCTCATCCCACAAGTCTCTCTCTCTCTCTCTCATCCCACAAGTCTCTCTCTCTCTCTCTCTCATCCCACAAGTCTCTCTCTCTCTCTCTCATCCCACAAGTCTCTCTCTCTCTCTCTCTCATCCCACAAGTCTCTCTCTCTCTCTCTCTCATCCCACAAGTCTCTCTCTCTCTCTCTCTCATCCCACAAGTGTCTCTCTCTCTCTCTCTCATCCCACAAGTCTCTCTCTCTCTCTCTCATCCCACAAGTCTCTCTCTCTCTCTCTCTCTCATCCCACAAGTCTCTCTCTCTCTCATCCCACAAGTCTCTCTCTCTCTCTCATCCCACAAGTCTCCCTCTCTCTCTCTCTCTCTCTCTCATCCCACAAGTCTCTCTCTCTCTCTCATCCCACAACTCTCTCTCTCTCTCTCATCCCACAACTCTCTCTCTCTCTCTCATCCCACAAGTCTCTCTCTCTCTCATATCCCACAAGTCTCTCTCTCTCATAGCCCACAAGTCTCTCTCTCTCTCTCATATCCCACAAGTCTCTCTCTCTCATCCCACAAGTCTCTCTCTCTCTCTCTCATATCCCACAAGTCTCTCTCTCTCTCTCTCATATCCCAAAAGTCTCTCTCTCTCATCCCACAAGTCTCTCTCTCTCATCCCACAAGTCTCTCTCTCTCTCTCTCTCTCATCCCCCAAGTCTCTCTCTCTCTCTCTCTCTCATCCCACAAGTCTCTCTCTCTCTCTCTCTCATCCTCTCATCCACCAACCTCTCCCTCTCTTATCCCCCAACCTCTCTCTCTCTCATCTCCCAACCTCTCTCTCTCTCATCTCCCAACCTCTCTCTCATCCCCCAAGTCTCTCTCTCTCTCTCATATCCCACAAGTCTCTCTCTCTCATAGCCCACAAGTCTCTCTCTCTCTCTCATATCCCACAAGTCTCTCTCTCTCATCCCACAAGTCTCTCTCTCTCTCTCTCATATCCCACAAGTCTCTCTCTCTCATCCCACAAGTCTCTCTCTCTCTCTCTCATATCCCACAACTCTCTCTCTCTCATCCCACAAGTCTCTCTCTCTCTCTCTCTCTCATCCCCCAAGTCTCTCTCTCTCTCTCTCTCATCCCACAAGTCTCTCTCTCTCTCTCTCTCTCATCCCCCAAGCCTCTCTCTCTCTCTCATCCACCAACCTCTCCCTCTCTTATCCCCCAACCTCTCTCTCTCTCATCTCCCAACCTCTCTCTCTCTCATCTCCCAACCTCTCTCTCTCTCTCATCCCCCAAGTCTCTCTCTCTCTCTCTCATCCCCCAAGTCTCTCATCCCCCATGTCTCTCTCTCTCATCCCCGAAGCCTCTCTCTCTCATCCCCGAAGCCTCTCTTTCTCATCCCCCAAGCCTCTCTCTCTCATCCCCCAAGCCTCTCTCTCTCATCCACCAAGCCTTTCTCATCACCTCTGTCTCTCTCACCCTGCAGGTCTCCCAGTCTCTCGCTCTCATCCCTCTCTCTCTCTCTCATCCCCCTCTCCCTCTCTCTCATCCCCCTCTCATCCCCCAAGTGTGTCTCTCTCTCTCACTCTCTCATCCCCCAAGTGTCTCTCTGTCTCTCTCTCTCTCTCTCATCCCCCAAGTCTCTCTCTCTCTCTCTCATCCCACAAGTCTCTCTCTCTCTCTCTCATCCCACAAGTCTCTCTCTCTCTCTCTCTCTCTCTCATCCCACAAGTCTCTCTCTCTCTCTCTCTCATCCCACAAGTCTCTCTCTCTCTCTCTCATCCCACAAGTCTCTCTCTCTCTCTCTCATCCCACAAGTCTCTCTCTCTCTCTCTCATCCCACAAGTCTCTCTCTCTCTCTCTCATCCCACAAGTCTCTCTCTCTCTCTCTCATCCCCCAAGTCTCTCTCTCTCTCTCTCATCCCCCAAGTCTCTCTCTCTCTCTCATCCCCCAAGTCGCTCTCTCTCTCATCCCCCAAGTCTCTCTCTCTCTCTCATTCCCCACTTCTCTCTCTCTCATCCCCCAAGTCTCTCTGTCTCTCTCATCCCCCAAGTCTCTCTCTCATATCCCCCAAGTCTCTCTCTCTCATCCCCCAAGTCTCTCTCTCTCATCCCCCAAGTCTCTCTCTCTCTCTCATCCTCCAAGTCACCCTCTCTCTCTCTCATCCTCCAAGTCACTCTCTCTCTCTCTCATCCTCCAAGTCACTCTCTCTCTCTCTCATCCTCCAAGTCACTCTCTCTCTCTCTCATCCTCCAAGTCACTCTCTCTTTCATCCCCCAAGTGTCTCTCTCTCTCTCATATCCCCCAAGTCTCTCTCTCTCTCTCTCTCATATCCCTCAAGTCTCTCTCTCTCTCATATCCCCCAAGTCTCTCTCTCTCTCATATCCCCCAAGTCTCTCTCTCTCTCACATCCCCCAAGTCTCTCTCTCTCTCATATCCCCCAAGTCTCTCTCTCTCTCATATCCCCCAAGTCTCTCTCTCTCTCTCTCATCCCCCAAGTCTCTCTCTCTCTCTCATATCCCCCAAGTCTCTCTCCCTCTCATATCCCCCAAGTCTCTCTCTCTCTCATATCCCCCAAGTCTCTCTCTCTCTCATATCCCCCAAGTCTCTCTCTCTCTCATATCCCCCAAGTCTCTCTCTCTCTCTCATCCCCCAAGTCTCTCTCTCTCTCTCATCCCCCAAGTCTCTCTCTCTCTCGCTCTCTCATCCCCCAAGTCTCTCTCTCTCTCTCATCCCCCAAGTCTCTCATCCCCCATGTCTCTCTCTCTCATCCCCAAAGTCTCTCTCTCTCTCTCTCTCTCATCCCCCAAGTCTCTCATCCCCCATGTATCTCTCTCTCATCCCCCAAGCCTTTCTCATCACCTCTCTCTCTCTCACCCTGCAGGTCTCCCAGTCTCTCGCTCTCATCCCTCTCTCTCTCTCTCATCCCCCTCTCCCTCTCTCTCATCCCCCTCTCTCTCTCATCCCCCAAGTCTCTCTCTCTCTCTCATCCCACAAGTCTCTCTCTCTCTCATCCCACAAGTCTCTCTCTCTCTCTCTCATCCCACAAGTCTCTCTCTCTCTCTCTCTCATCCCACAAGTCTCTCTCTCTCTCATCCCACAAGTCTCTCTCTCACTCTCTCTCTCATCCCACAAGTCTCTCTATCTCATTCTCATCCCACAAGTTTCTCTCTCTCTCTCTCATCCCACAAGTCTCTCTCTATCTCTCTCTCTCTCTCTCATCCCACAAGTCTCTCTCTCTCTCTCTCTCATCCCACAAGTTTCTCTCTCTCTCTCTCATCCCACAAGTTTCTCTCTCTCTCTCTCATCCCACAATTCTCTCTCTCTCTCTCTCTCTCTCTCATCCCACAATTCACTCTCTCTCTCTCTCTCTCATCCCACAAGTCTCTCTCTCTCTCTCATCCCACAAGTCTCTCTCTCTCTCTGTCTCTCTCATCCCACAAGTCTCTCTCTCTCTCTCTCATCCCACAAGTCTCTCCCTCTCTCTCTCTCATCCCACAAGTGTCTCTCTCTCTCTCTCTCATCCCACAAGTCTCTCTCTCTCTCTCATCCCACAAGTCTCTCTCTCTCTCTCATCCCACAAGTCTCTCTCTCTCTCTCATCCCACAAGTCTCTCTCTCTCTCTCATCCCACAAGTCTCTCTCTCTCTCTCATATCCCACAAGTCTCTCTCTCTCATAGCCCACAAGTCTCTCTCTCTCTCTCATCCTCCAAGTCACCCTCTCTCTCTCTCATCCTCCAAGTCACTCTCTCTCTCTCTCATCCTCCAAGTCACTCTCTCTCTCTCTCTCATCCTCCAAGTCACTCTCTCTTTCATCCCCCAAGTGTCTCTCTCTCTCATATCCCCCAAGTCTCTCTCTCTCTCATATCCCCCAAGTCTCTCTCTCTCTCATATCCCCCAAGTCTCTCTCTCTCTCATATCCCCCAAGTCTCTCTCTCTCTCACATCCCCCAAGTCTCTCTCTCTCTCTCTCATCCCACAAGTCTCCCTCTCTCTCTCTCTCTCTCTCATCCCACAAGTCTCTCTCTCTCTCTCTCTCATCCCACAACTCTCTCTCTCTCTCTCATCCCACAACTCTCTCTCTCTCTCTCTCATCCCACAAATCTCTCTCTCTCTCTCATCCCACAACTCTCTCTCTCTCTCTCATCCCACAACTCTCTCTCTCTCTCTCATCCCACAACTCTCTCTCTCTCTCTCTCATCCCACAACTCTCTCTCTCTCTCTCTCATCCCACAACTCTCTCTCTCTCTCTTCATATCCCACAAGTCTCTCTCTCTCTCTGATATCCCACAAGTCTCTCTCTCTCATCCCACAAGTCTCTCATCCCCATGTCTCTCTCTCTCATCCCCCAAGTCTCTCTCTCTCTCATCCCCCAAGTCTCTCTCTCTCTCTCATCCCCCAAGTCTCTCATCCCCCAAGTCTCTCTCTCTCTCATCCCACAAGTCTCTCTCTCTCTCTCTCTCATCCCACAAGTCTCTCTCTCTCTCTCTCATCCCACAAGTCTCTCTCTCTCTCTCTCATCCCACAAGTCTCTCTCTCTCTCTCTCTCTCATCCCACAAGTCT
>NW_027253216.1:300000-414292 GCF_044704955.1 Pristiophorus japonicus
TGACCAACAGACCCACTGACCCGCTGACCCACTGACCCACTGACCCAATGACTCAGGACCCACTGACCTGCTGACCCAGGACCGACTGACCCACTTTACCAGGACCCACTGACCTACTGACCCAGGGCCCACTGACCCAGGACCCACTGACCCAGGACCCACTGACCCAGGACCCACTGACCCAGGACCCACTGAACCACTGATCCTCTGACCCAGGACCCACTAACCCACTGATCCACTGACCCACTGACACAGGAACCACTGACCCAGGTCCCACTGACCCACTGACCCACTGACCCAATGACTCAGGACCCTCATACCCACTGAGCCACTGACGCACTGACCCATTGACCCTAGATCCACTGACCCATGACCCACTGACCAAGGTCCCACAGAGGCAGGATCCACTGACCCACTGACCCACTGACTTGCGGTCCCACTGACCCAGGACCCAATGACCTACTGACTCTCTGACACACGACCCACTGACCCTCTGACCCAGGACCCACTGACCCACTGATCCACTGACCAAGGACTCACTGAACCACTGACCCAATGACCCAGGACCAAATGACCCACTGACTCACAGACCCACTGACCCATGAACCACTGACCCAGGACCCACTGACCCACTGATCCACTGACCAAGGACTCACTGAACTACTGCCCCAATGACCCAGGACCAAATGACCCACTGACTCACAGACCAACTGACCCACGACCCACTGACTCAGGAACCACTGACCCACTGAACCACTGAACCACTGACCCACTGACCCAATGACCCAGGACCCACTGACCCACTGACCCAGGAACCACTGACCCACTGACCCACTGGCCCCGTGACCCAGGACCCACCGACCCAGGACCCTCCGACCGAGGACCCACTGAGCCATTGACCCACTGAGCCAGGACCCACTGACCGACTGGACCCAGGACCCACTGACCGAGGACCCACCGACCCAGGAACCACTGACCCACTGACCCACTGGCCGCGTGACCCAGGGCCCACCAACCCACCGACCGAGGGCCCACCGACCCAGGACCCACCGACCCAGGACACACCGACCCAGGACACACTGAGCCATTGACCCACTGAGCCAGGACCCACTGACCGAGGGCCCACCGCCCCAGGACCCACCGACCCAGGACACACTGAGCCATTGACCCACTGAGCCACGACCCAATGACCCGACTGGACCCGTGACCCAGGACCCACTGACCGAGAACCCACCAACCCAGGACCCACCGACCCAGGACACACTGACCCAGGACCCACTGACCCACTGAGCAACTGACCCAGGGCCCGCTGACCCAGGACCCACTGACCCAGGGCCCGCTGACCCAGGACCCACTGACCCACTGACCCCCTGACCCAGGATACACTGACCCACTGACCCAGGCCCCACTAACCCACTGACCCAGGACCCAATGATCCACAGAGGCACTGAACCACTGACCCAGGACCCATTGACCCACTGACCGAATGACCCACTGAGCCACTGACCCAGGACCCACTGACCCACTGACCCAATGACCCACTGACCCAGGACCCACTGACCCGCTGACCCAGGATCCACTGACGCAGGATCAACTGACCCACTGACCCACTGACCCACTGAGCCAGGACCCGCTAACCCAGGACCCACTGATCCAGGACCCACTGACCCGCTGACCCAGGACCCACTGACCTGCGGTCCCACTGACCCACTGACCCACTGACCTGCGGTCCCACTGACCCAGGACCAAATGACCCACTGACTCTCTGACACCCGACCCACTGACCCTCTGACCCAGGACCCACTGACCCACTGATCCACTGAATAAGGACTCACTGAACCACTGACCCAATGACCCAGGACCAAATGACCTAGGACCCACTGAACCACTGACCCACTGACCCACTGACCCAGGGCCCACTGACCAACTAACCCACTGACCCAATGACTCAGGATCCACTGACCAACAGACCCACTGACCCGCTGACCCACTGACCCACTGACCCACTGACCCGCTGACCCACTGACCCACTGACCCAGGACCCACTGACCAAGGACCCACTGACGCAGGATCCACTGACCCACTGAACCACTGACCCAGGACCCACTGACCCAGGATTCAGTGATGCGGGTCCTCTGACCCACTGAGCCAGGACCCACTGACCCAGAACCCACTGACCCGCTGATGCAGGGCCCACTGACCCATGACCCACTGACCCAGGATCCAATGACCTACTGACTCTCTGACACACGACCCACTGACCCTCTGACCCAGGACCCACTGACCCACTGATCCACTGAACAAGGACTCACTGAACCACTGACCCAATGACCCAGGACCAAATGACCCACTGACTCACAGACCCACTGACCCATGAACCACTGACCCAGGACCCACTGACCCACTGATCCACTGACCAAGGACTCACTGAACTACTGCCCCAATGACCCAGGACCAAATGACCCACTGACTCACAGACCAACTGACCCACGACCCACTGACTCAGGAACCACTGACCCACTGAACCACTGAACCACTGACCCACTGACCCAATGACCCAGGAACCACTGACCCACTGACCCAGGAACCACTGACCCACTGACCCACTGGCCCCGTGACCCAGGACCCACCGACCCAGGACCCTCCGACCGAGGACCCTCCGACCGAGGACCCTCCGACCCAGGACCCACCGACCCAGGACCCACTGAGCCATTGACCCACTGAACCACTGACCCACTGACCCAATGACCCAGGAACCACTGACCCACTGACCCACTGGCCCCGTGACCCAGGACCCACCGACCCAGGACCCTCCGACCGAGGACCCTCCGACCGAGGGCCCACCGACCCAGGACCCACCGACCCAGGACCCACTGAGCCATTGACCCACTGAGCCATGACCCACTGACCGACTGGACCCAGGACCCACTGACCGAGGCCCCACCGACCCAGGAACCACTGACCCACTGACCCACTGGCCGCGTGACCCAGGGCCCACCAACCCACCGACCGAGGGCCCACCGACCCAGGACCCACCGACCCAGGACACACCGACCCAGGACACACTGAGCCATTGACCCACTGAGCCAGGACCCACTGACCGAGGGCCCACCGCCCCAGGACCCACCGACCCAGGACACACTGAGCCATTGACCCACTGAGCCACGACCCAATGACCCGACTGGACCCGTGACCCAGGACCCACTGACCGAGGGCCCACCGCCCCAGGACCCACCGACCCAGGACACACTGAGCCATTGACCCACTGAGCCAGGACCCAATGACCCGACTGGACCCGTGACCCAGGACCCACTGACCGAGAACCCACCAACCCAGGACCCACCGACCCAGGACACACTGACCCAGGACCCACTGACCCACTGAGCAACTGACCCAGGGCCCGCTGACCCAGGACCCACTGACCCAGGGCCCGCTGACCCAGGACCCACTGACCCACTGACCCCCTGACCCAGGATACACTGACCCACTGACCCAGGCCCCACTAACCCACTGACCCAGGACCCAATGATCCACAGAGGCACTGAACCACTGACCCAGGACCCATTGACCCACTGACCGAATGACCCACTGAGCCACTGACCCAGGACCCACTGACCCACTGACCCAATGACCCACTGACCCAGGACCCACTGACCCGCTGACCCAGGATCCACTGACGCAGGATCAACTGACCCACTGACTCACTGAGCCAGGACCCGCTAACCCAGGACCCACTGATCCAGGACCCACTGACCCGCTGACCCAGGACCCACTGACCTGCGGTCCCACTGACCCACTGACCCACTGACCTGCGGTCCCACTGACCCAGGACCCAATGACCCACTGACTCTCTGACACCCGACCCACTGACCCTCTGACCCAGGACCCACTGACCCACTGATCCACTGAATAAGGACTCACTGAACCACTGACCCAATGACCCAGGACCAAATGACCTAGGACCCACTGAACCACTGAACCACTGACCCACTGACCCACTGACCCAGGGCCCACTGACCAACTAACCCACTGACCCAATGACTCAGGATCCACTGACCAACAGACCCACTGACCCGCTGACCCACTGACCCACTGACCCACTGACCCGCTGACCCACTGACCCACTGACCCAGGACCCACTGACCAAGGACCCACTGATGCAGGATCCACTGACCCACTGACCCACTGACCCAGTGACCGAGGACCCACCGACCCAGGACCCACCGACCCAGGACCCACTGACCCAGGACCCACTGAGCCAGAACCCACTGACCCAGGACCTACTGACCCAGGACCCACTGAACAACTGAGCAACTGACCCAGGACCCACAGACCCAATGACCCAGGAACCACTGACCCAGGACCCACTGACCCACAGACCCAGGACCCACTGACCAAGGACCCACTGACGCAGGATCCACTGACCCACTGAACCACTGACCCAGGACCCACTGACCCAGGATTCAGTGATGCGGGTCCTCTGACCCACTGAGCCAGGACCCACTGACCCAGAACCCACTGACCCGCTGATGCAGGGCCCACTGACCCATGACCCACTGACCCAGGATCCAATGACCCAGGACCCACTGACCCACTGACCCCCTGACCCAGGATACACTGACCCACTGACCCTGGCCCCACTAACCCACTGATCCATTGCCCAATGACCCACTGAACCACTGACCCACTGAACCACTAACCCACTGACCCAGGACCCACTGGCCCCAGGACCCACAGGCCCACTGACGTAGGACCCACTGGCCCACTGACCCAGGAGCCACTGACCAAGGAACCACTGACGCAGGATTCACTGACCCATTAACCACTGACCCACTGGCCCCGTGACCCAGGACCTACCGACTGAGGGCCCTCTGACTGAGGTCCCACCGACCCAGGACCCACCGACCCAGGACCCACTGAGCCATTGACCCACTGAGCCAGGACCCAATGACCGACTGGACCCAGGACCCACTGACCGAGGACCCACCGACCGACTGGACCCAGGACCCACTGACCGAGGACCCACCGACCCAGGACCCACTGAGCCATTGACCCACTGAGCCAGGACCCACCGACCGACTGGACCCAGGAACCACTGACCGAGGACCCACCGACCCAGGACCCACCGACCCAGGACCCACTGAGCCATTGACCCACTGAGCCAGGACCCACTGACCGACTGGACCCAGGACCCACTGACCGAGGACCCACCGACCCAGGACCCACCGACCCAGGACCCACTGAGCCATTGACCCACTGAGCCAGGACCCACTGACCGACTGGACCCGTGACCCAGGACACACCGACCCAGGACCCACTGAGCCATTGACCCACTGAGCCAGGGCTCGCTGACCCAGGACCCACTGACCCACTGAGCAACTGACCCAGGGCTCGCTGACCCAGGACCCACTGACCCACTGACCATCTGACCCAGGATACACTGACACACTGACCCACTGACCCAGGCCCCACTAACCCGCTGACCCAGTGAACCAATGACCCACTGACCCAGGACCCAATGAACCACTGACCGAATGACACACTGAGCCACTGACCCAGGACCCGCTGACCCACTGAGCCACTGACCTACTGACCCAGTGAACCAATGACCCAGTGACCCACTGATCCACTGACCCACTGACCCAGGACTCACTGACCCACTGACCCAGTGAACCAATGACCCACTGACCCACTGAACCAATGACCCACTGACCCACTGACCCACTGAACCACTGACCCACTGACCCAGGACCCACCGACCGACTGGACCCAGGAACCACTGACCGAGGACCCACCGACCCAGGACCCACCGACCCAGGACCCACTGAGCCATTGACCCACTGAGCCAGGACCCACTGACCGACTGGACCCGTGACCCAGGACACACTGACCCAGGACCCACTGACCCACTGAGCAACTGACCCAGGGCTCGCTGACCCAGGACCCACTGACCCACTGACCCCCTGACCCAGGACTGACCCAGGACCCAATGACCTACAGACGCACTGAACCACTGACCCAGGACCCAATGAACCACTGACCGAATGACACACTGAGCCACTGACCCAGGACCCGCTGACCCACTGAGCCACTGACCCACTGACCCGCTGACCCAGGACCCACTGACGCAGGATCCACTGACCCACTGACCTACTGATCCACTGAGCCAGGACCCGCTAAACCAGGACCATTGACCCAGGACCCACTAACCCAGGACCCGCTGACCCAGGACCCAGGACCCACTGACCCACTGACCCACTGTCCCAGAACCCACTGACCCAGGACCCACTGATCCACTGACCCAGGACCCAATGACCCACTGACTCTCTGACACCCGACCCACTGACCCTCTGACCCAGGACCCACTGACCCACTGATCCACTGAATAAGGACTCACTGAACCACTGACCCAATGACCCAGGACCAAATGACCTAGGACCCACTGAACCACTGACCCACTGACCCACTGACCCAGGGCCCACTGACCAACTAACCCACTGACCCAATGACTCAGGATCCACTGACCAACAGACCCACTGACCCGCTGACCCACTGACCCACTGACCCACTGACCCGCTGACTCACTGACCCACCGACCCAGGACCCACCGACCCAGGACCCACTGACCCAGGACCCACTGAGCCAGAACCCGCTGACCCAGGACCTACTGACCCAGGACCCACTGAACAACTGAGCAACTGACCCAGGACCCACAGACCCAATGACCCAGGAACCACTGACCCAGGACCCACTGACCCACTGACCCAGGACCCACTGACCAAGGACCCACTGACGCAGGATCCACTGACCCACTGAACCACTGACCCAGGACCCACTGACCCAGGATTCAGTGATGCGGGTCCTCTGACCCACTGAGCCAGGACCCACTGACCCAGAACCCACTGACCCGCTGATGCAGGGCCCACTGACCCATGACCCACTGACCCAGGATCCAATGACCTACTGACTCTCTGACACCCGACCCACTGACCCTCTGACCCAGGACCCACTGACCCACTGATCCACTGAACAAGGACTCACTGAACCACTGACCCAATGACCCAGGACCAAATGACCCACTGACTCACAGACCCACTGACCCATGAACCACTGACCCAGGACCCACTGACCCACTGATCCACTGACCAAGGACTCACTGAACTACTGCCCCAATGACCCAGGACCAAATGACCCACTGACTCACAGACCAACTGACCCACGACCCACTGACTCAGGAACCACTGACCCACTGAACCACTGAACCACTGACCCACTGACCCAATGACCCAGGAACCACTGACCCACTGACCCAGGAACCACTGACCCACTGACCCACTGGCCCCGTGACCCAGGACCCACCGACCCAGGACCCTCCGACCCAGGACCCACCGACCCAGGACCCACCGACCCAGGACCCACCGACCCAGGACCCACTGACCCATGAACCACTGACCGAGGCCCCACCGACCCAGGAACCACTGACCCACTGACCTACTGGCCCCGTGACCCAGGACCCACCGACCCAGGACCCTCCGACCGAGGGCCCACCGAACCAGGACCCACCGACCCAGGACCCACTGAGCCATTGACCCACTGAGCCAGGACCCACTGACCGACTGGACCCAGGACCCACTGACCGAGGACCCACCGACCCAGGAACCACTGACCCACTAACCCACTGGCCGCGTGACCCAGGGCCCACCAACCCACCGACCGAGGGCCCACCGACCCAGGACCCACCGACCCAGGACACACCGACCCAGGACACACTGAGCCATTGACCCACTGAGCCAGGACCCACTGACCGAGGGCCCACCGCCCCAGGACCCACCGACCCAGGACACACTGAGCCATTGACCCACTGAGCCACGACCCAATGACCCGACTGGACCCGTGACCCAGGACCCACTGACCGAGAACCCACCAACCCAGGACCCACCGACCCAGGACACACTGACCCAGGACCCACTGACCCACTGAGCAACTGACCCAGGGCCCGCTGACCCAGGACCCACTGACCCAGGGCCCGCTGACCCAGGACCCACTGACCCACTGACCCCCTGACCCAGGATACACTGACCCACTGACCCAGGCCCCACTAACCCACTGACCCAGGACCCAATGATCCACAGAGGCACTGAACCACTGACCCAGGACCCATTGACCCACTGACCGAATGACCCACTGAGCCACTGACCCAGGACCCACTGACCCACTGACCCAATGACCCACTGACCCAGGACCCACTGACCCGCTGACCCAGGATCCACTGACGCAGGATCAACTGACCCACTGACCCACTGAGCCAGGACCCGCTAACCCAGGACCCACTGATCCAGGACCCACTGACCCGCTGACCCAGGACCCACTGACCTGCGGTCCCACTGACCCACTGACCCACTGACCTGCGGTCCCACTGACCCAGGACCCAATGACCCACTGACTCTCTGACACCCGACCCACTGACCCTCTGACCCAGGACCCACTGACCCACTGATCCACTGAATAAGGACTCACTGAACCACTGACCCAATGACCCAGGACCAAATGACCTAGGACCCACTGAACCACTGAACCACTGACCCACTGACCCACTGACCCAGGGCCCACTGACCAACTAACCCACTGACCCAATGACTCAGGATCCACTGACCAACAGACCCACTGACCCGCTGACCCACTGACCCACTGACCCACTGACCCGCTGACCCACTGACCCACTGACCCAGGACCCACTGACCAAGGACCCACTGATGCAGGATCCACTGACCCAGTGACCGAGGACCCACCGACCCAGGACCCACCGACCCAGGACCCACTGACCCAGGACCCACTGAGCCAGAACCCACTGACCCAGGACCTACTGACCCAGGACCCACCGACCCAGGACCCACTGACCCAGGACCCACCGACCCAGGACCCACCGACCCAGGACCCACTGACCCAGGACCCACTGAGCCAGAACCCGCTGACCCAGGACCTACTGACCCAGGACCCACTGAACAACTGAGCAACTGACCCAGGACCCACAGACCCAATGACCCAGGAACCACTGACCCAGGACCCACTGACCCACTGACCCAGGACCCACTGACCAAGGACCCACTGACGCAGGATCCACTGACCCACTGAACCACTGACCCAGGACCCACTGACCCAGGATTCAGTGATGCGGGTCCTCTGACCCACTGAGCCAGGACCCACTGACCCAGAACCCACTGACCCGCTGATGCAGGGCCCACTGACCCATGACCCACTGACCCAGGATCCAATGACCCAGGACCCACTGACCCACTGACCCCCTGACCCAGGATACACTGACCCACTGACCCTGGCCCCACTAACCCACTGATCCATTGCCCAATGACCCACTGAACCACTGACCCACTGAACCACTAACCCACTGACCCAGGACCCACTGGCCCCAGGACCCACAGGCCCACTGACGTAGGACCCACTGGCCCACTGACCCAGGAGCCACTGACCAAGGAACCACTGACGCAGGATTCACTGACCCATTAACCACTGACCCACTGGCCCCGTGACCCAGGACCTACCGACTGAGGGCCCTCTGACTGAGGTCCCACCGACCCAGGACCCACCGACCCAGGACCCACTGAGCCATTGACCCACTGAGCCAGGACCCACCGACCGACTGGACCCAGGAACCACTGACCGAGGACCCACCGACCCAGGACCCACCGACCCAGGACCCACTGAGCCATTGACCCACTGAGCCAGGACCCACTGACCGACTGGACCCAGGACCCACTGACCGAGGACCCACCGACCCAGGACCCACTGACCCAGGACCCACTGAGCCATTGACCCACTGAGCCAGGACCCACTGACCGACTGGACCCGTGACCCAGGACACACCGACCCAGGACCCACTGAGCCATTGACCCACTGAGCCAGGGCTCGCTGACCCAGGACCCACTGACCCACTGAGCAACTGACCCAGGGCTCGCTGACCCAGGACCCACTGACCCACTGACCATCTGACCCAGGATACACTGACACACTGACCCACTGACCCAGGCCCCACTAACCCACTGACCCAGTGAACCAATGACCCACTGACCCAGGACCCAATGAACCACTGACCGAATGACACACTGAGCCACTGACCCAGGACCCGCTGACCCACTGAGCCACTGACCTACTGACCCAGTGAACCAATGACCCAGTGACCCACTGATCCACTGACCCACTGACCCAGGACTCACTGACCCACTGACCCAGTGAACCAATGACCCACTGACCCACTGAACCAATGACCCACTGACCCACTGACCCACTGAACCACTGACCCACTGACCCACTGACCCAGTGAACCAATGACCCACTGACCCACTGACCCACTGACCCACTGACCCAGTGAACCACTGACCCACTGACCCAGTGAACCAATGACCCACTGACCCACTGACCCAAGACCCACTGACCCAAGACCAACTGACCCACTGAACCATTGACCCACTGACCCACTGAACCAATGACCCAGGACCAACTGACCCACTGACCCAAGACCAACTGACCCACTGACCCACTGACCCACTGACCCAGTGAACCAATGACCACTGACCCACAGACCCAATGACCCAGGAACCACTGACCCAGGACCACAGACCCAATGACACAGGAACCACTGACCCAGGACCCACTGACCCACTGACCCAGGACCCACTGACCCAGGACCCACTGACCCACTGACCCAGGACCCACTGACCCAGGACCCACTGACCCACTGACCCACAGACCAATGACCCACTGAACCACTGACCCACTGAACCACTGACCCACTGAACCAATGACCCAGGACCCACTGACCCACTGAGCAAGTGAACCAATGACCCACTGACTCACTGACCCACTGACTCACTGACCCACTGAAACACTGAACCAATGACCCAGGACCCACTGACCCACTGACCCAGTGACCCACTGAACCAGTGATCCAATGACCCACTGACCCAAGACCCACTGACCCACTGACCCACAGACCAATGACCCACTGAACCACTGACCCACTGACCCACTGACCCACTGAACCAATGACCCAGGACCCACTGAGCCACTGACCCAGTGAACCAATGACCCACTGACCCACTGACCCACTGACCCACTGACCCACTGAACCAATGACCCAGGACCAACTGACCCACTGACCCAGTGAACCAATGACCCACTGACCCACTGACCCACTGATCCAGTGAACCAATGACCCACTGACCCACTGACCCAATGACCCACTGACCCACTGACCCACTGACCCAGTGAACCACTGACCCACTGACCCAGTGAACCAATGACCCACTGACCCAAGACCCACTGACCCAAGACCAACTGACCCACTGAACCACTGACCCACTGAACCAATGACCCAGGACCAACTGACCCACTGACCCAAGACCAACTGACCCACTGACCCAGTGAACCAATGACCACTGACCCACAGACCCAATGACCCAGGAACCACTGACCCAGGACCACAGACCCAATGACCCAGGAACCACTGACCCAGGACCCACTGACCCACTGACCCAGGACCCACTGACCCAGGACCCACTGACCCACTGACCAAGGACCCACTGACCCAGGACCCACTGACCCAGTGAACCACTGACCCAGGACCCACTGACCCACTGACCCAGTGAACCACTGACCCAGGACCCACTGACCCACTGACCCAGTGAACCAATGACCCACTGACCCACTGACCCACTGACCCACTGAACCAATGACCCACTGACCCACTGACCCACTGAACCACTGGACCACTGACCCACTGACCCACTGACCCACTGACCCACTGAACCACTGAACCACTGACCCACTGACCCAGTGAACCAATGACCACTGACCCACAGACCCAATGACCCAGGACACACTGACCCAGGACCCACTGACCCACTGCCCCACTGACCCAATGACCCGGACAAACTGACCCACTGACCCTCTGACCCACTGAACCAGGAACCACCGACCTACTGATCCATTGACCAAGGACGCACTGACGCAGGATCCACTGACCTGCGGACTCACTGACCCAGGACCCACTGACCTACTGACTCTCTGATCCAGGACCCACTGAACCTCTGACCCAAGACCCACTGAACTACTGGCTCACAGTCGCACTGACACAATGACCCAGGACCAACTGACCCACTGACCTACTGACCCAAGACCCACTGACCCACTGACCCACTGAACCACTGACCCACTGACCCAGGACCCACTGACCCACTGACCCACTGAACCAATGACCCACTGACCCACTGAACCACTGGACCACTGACCCACTGACCCACTGAACCACTGACCCACTGACCCACTGACCCACTGACCCACTGACCCACTGACCCAGTGAACCACTGACCCACTGACCCACTGACCCAGTGAACCAATGACCCACTGACCCACTGACCCAAGACCCACTGACCCAAGACCAACTGACCCACTGAACCACTGACCCACTGACCCACTGAACCAATGACCCAGGACCAACTGACCCACTGACCCAAGACCAACTGACCCACTGACCCACTGACCCACTGACCCAGTGAACCAATGACCACTGACCCACAGACCCAATGACCCAGGAACCACTGACCCAGGACCACAGACCCAATGACACAGGAACCACTGACCCAGGACCCACTGACCCACTGACCCAGGACCCACTGACCCAGGACCCACTGACCCACTGACCCAGGACCCACTGACCCAGGACCCACTGACCCACTGACCCACAGACCAATGACCCACTGAACCACTGACCCACTGAACCACTGACCCACTGAACCAATGACCCAGGACCCACTGACCCACTGAGCAAGTGAACCAATGACCCACTGACTCACTGACCCACTGACTCACTGACCCACTGACCCACTGAACCAATGACCCAGGACCCACTGACCCACTGACCCAGTGACCCACTGAACCAGTGATCCAATGACCCACTGACCCAAGACCCACTGACCCACTGACCCACAGACCAATGACCCACTGAACCACTGACCCACTGACCCACTGACCCACTGAACCAATGACCCAGGACCCACTGACCCACTGACCCAGTGAACCAATGACCCACTGACCCACTGACCCACTGACCCACTGAACCAATGACCCAGGACCAACTGACCCACTGACCCAGTGAACCAATGACCCACTGACCCACTGACCCACTGATCCAGTGAACCAATGACCCACTGACCCACTGACCCAATGACCCAGTGAACCACTGACCCACTGACCCACTGACCCAGTGAACCAATGACCCACTGACCCAAGACCCACTGACCCAAGACCAACTGACCCACTGAACCACTGACCCACTGACCCACTGAACCAATGACCCAGGACCAACTGACCCACTGACCCAAGACCAACTGACCCACTGACCCAGTGAACCAATGACCACTGACCCACAGACCCAATGACCCAGGAACCACTGACCCAGGACCCACTGACCCACTGACCCAGGACCCACTGACCCAGGACCCACTGATCCACTGACCAAGGACCCACTGACCCAGGACCCACTGACCCACTGACCCACAGACCAATGACCCACTGAACCACTGACCCACTGACCCACTGACCCAGGACCCACTGACCCACTGAACCTCTGACCCACTGAACCACTGACCCACTGACCCACTGACCCACTGAACCACTGACCCACTGAACCACTGAACCACTGACCCACTGACCCACTGAACCACTGACCCACTGACCCACTGAACCACTGACCCAGGACCCACTGACCCACTGAACCACTGACCCACTGACCCACTGACCCACTGACCCAGTGAACCAATGACCCAGTGACCCAAGACCCACTGAACCACTGACCCAAGACCCACTGACCCACTGACCCACTGACCCACTGAACCACTGACCCACTGACCCACTGAACCACTGACCCAGTGAACCACTGACCCAGGACCCACTGACCCACTGACCCAGTGAACCACTGACCCACTGACCCACTGAACCACTGACCCAGTGAACCACTGACCCAGGACCCACTGACCCACTGACCCAGTGAACCACTGACCCACTGACCCACTGAACCACTGACCCACTGACCCAGGACCCACTGACCCACTGACCCAGTGAACCAATGACCCACTGACCCACTGACCCACTGACCCACTGACCCACTGAACCAATGACCCACTGACCCACTGACCCACTGAACCACTGGACCACTGACCCACTGACCCACTGACCCACTGAACCACTGACCCACTGACCCAGTGAACCAATGACCCACTGACCCACTGACCCACTGACCCACTGACCCAGTGAACCACTGACCCACTGACCCACTGACCCACTGACCCAAGACCCACTGACCCAAGACCAACTGATCCACTGAACCACTGACCCACTGACCCACTGAACCAATGACCCAGGACCAACTGACCCACTGACCCAAGACCAACTGACCCACTGACCCACTGACCCACTGACCCAGTGAAACAATGACCACTGACCCACAGACCCAATGACCCAGGGACCACTGACCCAGGACCACAGACCCAATGACCCAGGAACCACTGACCCAGGACCCACTGACCCACTGACCCAGGACCCACTGACCCAGGACCCACTGACCCACTGACCCAGGACCCACTGACCCAGGACCCACTGACCCACTGACCCACAGACCAATGACCCACTGAACCACTGACCCACTGACCCACTGACCCACTGAACCACTGACCCACTGACCCAAGACCCACTGACCCACTGACCCAGGACCCACTGACCCAGGACCCAGTGACCCACTGAACCAATGACCCAGGACCCACTGACCCACTGACCCAGTGAACCAATGACCCACTGACCCACTGACCCACTGACCCACTGACCCACTGAACCAATGACCCAGGACCAACTGACTCACTGACCCAGTGAACCAATGACCCACTGACCCACTGACCCACTGATCCAGTGAACCAATGACCCACTGACCCACTGACCCAATGACCCACTGACCCACTGACCCACTGACCCACTGACCCAGTGAACCACTGACCCACTGACCCACTGACCCAGTGAACCAATGACCCACTGACCCACTGACCCAAGACCCACTGACCCAAGACCAACTGACCCACTGAACCACTGACCCACTGACCCACTGAA
Organism: Pristiophorus japonicus; assembly: GCF_044704955.1. Taxonomy (NCBI): domain Eukaryota; kingdom Metazoa; phylum Chordata; class Chondrichthyes; family Pristiophoridae; genus Pristiophorus; species Pristiophorus japonicus. Next base: position 315,169 of record NW_027253216.1, read on the forward strand.
CCAATGACCCAGGACCAACTGACCCACTGACCCAAGACCAACTGACCCACTGACCCAGTGAACCAATGACCACTGACCCACAGACCCAATGACCCAGGAACCACTGACCCAGGACCACAGACCCAATGACCCAGGAACCACTGACCCAGGACCCACTGACCCACTGACCCAGGACCCACTGACCCAGGACCCACTGACCCACTGACCAAGGACCCACTGACCCAGGACCCACTGACCCACTGACCCACAGACCAATGACCCACTGACCCACTGACCTACTGACCCACTGAATCACTGACCCACTGAACCAATGACCCGGGACCCACTGACCCACTGACCCAGTGAACCAATGACCCACTGACCCACTGACCCACTGACCCACTGAACCAATGACCCAGGACCCACTGACCCACTGACCCAAGACCCACTTACCCACTGACCCAGGACCCACTGACCCAGGACCCACTGACCCACAGACCAATGACCCACTGAACCACTGACCCACTGAACCAATGACCCAGGACCCACTGACCCACTGACCCAGTGAACCAATGACCCACTGACCCACTGACCCACTAAACCAATGACCCAGGACCCACTGACCCACTGACCCAGTGACCCACTGACCCAGTGATCCAATGAGCCACTGACCCAAGACCCACTGACCCAAGACCAACTGACCCACTGAACCACTGACCCACTGAACCACTGACCCACTGACCCACTGAACCAATGACCCAGGACCAACTGACCCACTGACCCACTGACCCACTGACCCACTGAACCAATGACCCACTGACCCACTGACCCACTGAACCACTGGACCACTGACCCACTGACCCACTGACCCACTGAACCACTGACCCACTGACCCAGTGAACCAATGACCCACTGACCCACTGACCCACTGACCCACTGACCCAGTGAACCACTGACCCACTGACCCACTGACCCACTGACCCAAGACCCACTGACCCAAGACCAACTGACCCACTGAACCACTGACCCACTGACCCACTGAACCAATGACCCAGGACCAACTGACCCACTGACCCAAGACCAACTGACCCACTGACCCACTGACCCACTGACCCAGTGAAACAATGACCACTGACCCACAGACCCAATGACCCAGGGACCACTGACCCAGGACCACAGACCCAATGACCCAGGAACCACTGACCCAGGACCCACTGACCCACTGACCCAGGACCCACTGACCCAGGACCCACTGACCCACTGACCCAGGACCCACTGACCCAGGACCCACTGACCCACTGACCCACAGACCAATGACCCACTGAACCACTGACCCACTGACCCACTGACCCACTGAACCACTGACCCACTGACCCAAGACCCACTGACCCACTGACCCAGGACCCACTGACCCAGGACCCAGTGACCCACTGAACCAATGACCCAGGACCCACTGACCCACTGACCCAGTGAACCAATGACCGACTGACCCACTGACCCACTGACCCACTGACCCACTGAACCAATGACCCAGGACCAACTGACTCACTGACCCAGTGAACCAATGACCCACTGACCCACTGACCCACTGATCCAGTGAACCAATGACCCACTGACCCACTGACCCAATGACCCACTGACCCACTGACCCACTGACCCACTGACCCAGTGAACCACTGACCCACTGACCCACTGACCCAGTGAACCAATGACCCACTGACCCACTGACCCAAGACCCACTGACCCAAGACCAACTGACCCACTGAACCACTGACCCACTGACCCACTGAACCAATGACCCAGGACCAACTGACCCACTGACCCAAGACCAACTGACCCACTGACCCAGTGAACCAATGACCACTGACCCACAGACCCAATGACCCAGGAACCACTGACCCAGGACCACAGACCCAATGACCCAGGAACCACTGACCCAGGACCCACTGACCCACTGACCCAGGACCCACTGACCCAGGACCCACTGACCCACTGACCAAGGACCCACTGACCCAGGACCCACTGACCCACTGACCCACAGACCAATGACCCACTGACCCACTGACCTACTGACCCACTGAATCACTGACCCACTGAACCAATGACCCGGGACCCACTGACCCACTGACCCAGTGAACCAATGACCCACTGACCCACTGACCCACTGACCCACTGAACCAATGACCCAGGACCCACTGACCCACTGACCCAAGACCCACTTACCCACTGACCCAGGACCCACTGACCCAGGACCCACTGACCCACAGACCAATGACCCACTGAACCACTGACCCACTGAACCAATGACCCACTGACCCACTGACCCACTGATCCAGTGAACCAATGACCCACTGACCCACTGACCCAATGACCCACTGACCCACTGACCCACTGACCCACTGACCCAGTGAACCACTGACCCACTGACCCACTGACCCAGTGAACCAATGACCCACTGACCCACTGACCCAAGACCCACTGACCCAAGACCAACTGACCCACTGAACCACTGACCCACTGACCCACTGAACCAATGACCCAGGACCAACTGACCCACTGACCCAAGACCAACTGACCCACTGACCCAGTGAACCAATGACCACTGACCCACAGACCCAATGACCCAGGAACCACTGACCCAGGACCACAGACCCAATGACCCAGGAACCACTGACCCAGGACCCACTGACCCACTGACCCAGGACCCACTGACCCAGGACCCACTGACCCACTGACCAAGGACCCACTGACCCAGGACCCACTGACCCACTGACCCACAGACCAATGACCCACTGACCCACTGACCTACTGACCCACTGAATCACTGACCCACTGAACCAATGACCCGGGACCCACTGACCCACTGACCCAGTGAACCAATGACCCACTGACCCACTGACCCACTGACCCACTGAACCAATGACCCAGGACCCACTGACCCACTGACCCAAGACCCACTTACCCACTGACCCAGGACCCACTGACCCAGGACCCACTGACCCACAGACCAATGACCCACTGAACCACTGACCCACTGAACCAATGACCCAGGACCCACTGACCCACTGACCCAGTGAACCAATGACCCACTGACCCACTGACCCACTAAACCAATGACCCAGGACCCACTGACCCACTGACCCAGTGACCCACTGACCCAGTGATCCAATGAGCCACTGACCCAAGACCCACTGACCCAAGACCAACTGACCCACTGAACCACTGACCCACTGACCCACTGAACCAATGACCCAGGACCAACTGACCCACTGACCCACTGACCCACTGACCCACTGACCCAGTGAACCAATGACCCACTGACCCACAGACCCAATGACCCAGGAACCACTGACCCAGGACCCACAGACTCAATGACCCAGGAACCACTGACCCAGGACCAACTGACCCACTGACCCAGGACCCACTGACCCAGGACCCACTTGACCCATTGACCCAGGACCCACTGACCCACAGACCAATGACCCACTGAACCACTGACCCACTGACCCACTGAACCAATGACCCAGGACCAACTGACCCACTGACCCAAGACCCACTGACCCAGGACCCACTGAGCCAGAACCCTTTGACTCACTGAGCAACTGACCCAGGACCCGCTGAGCAACTGACCCACTGACGCAGGATCCACTGACCCACTGACCCACTGAGCCAGGACAAGTTAAGCCAGGACCCATTGACCCACTGACCCACTGTCCCAGGACCCACTGACTCAGGACCCACTAACCCACTGACCCACTGACGCAGAATCCAGTGACCCTCTGACCCAGGAACCACTGACCCAGGACCCACTGACCCACTGCCCCAGGACCCACTGACCCACTAGCCCACTGACCCAGGACCCACTGACCCACGAGCCCACTGACCCAGGACCCACTGAACCACTGATCCAGTACACACTGACCCTGGACGCACTGACCAATAACTCACTGACCCAGGACTCAGTGACGCAGGATCCTCTGACCCACTGACCCAGGACCCACTGACCCACTGACCCCCTGAGCCAGGACCCGCTGACCCGGACCCACTGACCCAGGACCCACTGGTCTACTGACCCACTGACGCAGGACCCACTGACCCACTGGCCCAGGCCCCACTGACCCAGGACCCAATGACCCACTGACCCTCTGACCCAGGACCCACTGACCCACAGACCCAATGACCCAGACGAACTGACCCACTGACTCAATGAACCACTGACCCATAGACCTAAGACCCACTGACCGAATGACCCACTGACCTAGGAACCACCGACCTACTGATCCATTGACCAAGGACGCACTGACGCAGGATCCACTGACCTGCGGACTCACTGACCCAGGATCCACTGACCCACTGACTCTCTGACCCAAGACCCACTGAACCACTGATCCACAGACGCACTGACACAATGACCCAGGACCAACTGATCCACTGATCCACTGACCCACTGACCCACTGACCCACGACCCACTGACCCAGGACACATTGGCGCCAGGACCAACTGACCCGCTGACCCAGGACCCACTGACCCAGGATCCACTGACCCACGACCCACTTACGCAATGGCCCAAGACCCACTGACACACTGACCCAGGACACACTGACCCGCAGGTCCACTGACCCAGGACCCACAGACCCACTGACCGAGTCCCCACTGAAACTGGACCCACTGACCCTAGACCCACTGACCCATGACCGACTGACCAAGGTCCCACAGAGGCAGGATCCACTGACTTACTGACCCACTGACCTGCGGTCCCACTGACCCAGGACCCAATGACCCACTGACTCTCTGACACACGACCCACTGACCCTCTGACCAAGGACCCACTGACCCACTGATCCACTGACCAAGGACTCACTGAACCACGGACCCACTGACCCACTGACCCAATAAACCAGGACCAAATGACCCACTGACTCACAGATCCACTGACCCAGGACCCACTGACCCAGGAACCACTGACCCACTGAACCACTGACCCACTGACCCAGGACCCACTGATGCAGGATCCACTGACCCAGTGACCCAGTGAGCCTCTGAACCTGTGACCCAGGACCCACCGACCCAGGACCCACCGACCCAGGACCCACTGACCCAGGACCTACTGACCCAGGACCCACTGAACAACTGAGCAACCGACCCAAGACCCACAGACCCAATGACCCAGAAACCACTGATCCACTGACCCACTGACCGAGGACCCACCGACCCAGGACCCACCGACCCAGGACCCACTGACCCAGGACCCACTGAGCCAGAACCCGCTGACCCAGGACCTACTGACCCAGGACCCACTGAACAACTGAGCAACCGACCCAAGACCCACAGACCCAATGACCCAGAAACCACTGACCCAGGACCCACTGACCCAATGACCCAGAAACCACTGACCCACTGACCCACTGACCAAGGACCCGCTGACCCAGGACCCACTGACCCACTGACCCACGAGCCCACTGACCCAGGACCCACAGACCCACTGATCCAGTACACACTGACCCAGGACCCACTGACCCATAACCCACTGACCCAAGACTCAGTGATGCAGGATCCTCTGACGCACTGACCTAGGACCCACTGACCCAAGACTCAGTGATGCAGGATCCTCTGACCCACTGATCCAGTACACACTGACCCACTGAGCCAGGACCCGCTGACCAGGACCCACTGACCCAGGACCCACTAATCCACTGACCCAGGACCAACTGACCCACTGACCCACTGACCCACTGACCCACTGACCCACTGACCCAGGACCCACTAATCCACTGACCCAGGACCAACTGACCCACTGACCCACTGACCCACTGACCCAGGACCCACTGACCCACTGACCCACTGGCCCAGGCCCCACTGACCCAGGAACCACTGACCCAGGAACCACTGACCCACTGACCCTCTGACCCAGGACCCACTGACCAACTGCCCCACTGACCCAATGACCCGGACAAACTGACCCACTGACCCACAGACCTAAGACCCACTGACCGAATGACCCACTGAACCAGGAACCACCGACCTACTGATCCATTGACCAAGGACGCACTGACGCAGGATCCACTGACCTGCGGACTCACTGACCCAGGACCCACTGACCTACTGACTCTCTGATCCAGGACCTACTGAACCTCTGACCCAAGACCCACTGGACCACAGACGCACTGACACAATGAACCAGGACCAACTGACCCACTGACCTACTGACCCACTGACCCAGGACCCACTGGTGCCAGAACCCACTGACCCGCTGACCCAGGACACACTGACCCAGGATCCACTGACCCACGACCCACTGACGCAATGACCCAAAACCCACTGACCCACAGGTCCACTGACCCAGGACCCACAGACCTACTGACCCACTGAACTGCGGTCCCACTGACCCAGGACCCAATGACCCACTGACCCTCTGACCCAGGGCCCACTGAACCACTGATCCACTGACCAAAGACTCACTGAACCACTGACCCACTGACCCACTGACCCAATGACCCAGGACCAAATGACCCACTGACTCTCTGACACACGATCCACTGACCCTCTGACCCAGGACCCACTGACCCACTGATCCATTGACCAAGGACTCACTGAACCACTGACCCACTGAACCACTGACCCACTGACCCAGGACCCAATGACCCACTGACCCAATGACCCAGGACCAAATGACCCACTGACTCACAGACCCACTGACCCATAACCCACTGACCCAAGACTCAGTGATGCAGGATCCTCTGACCCACTGACCCAGGACCCACTGACCCAAGACTCAGTGATGCAGGATCCACTGACCCACTGGCCCAGGCCCCACTGACCCAGGACCCACTGACCCACTGACCCACGTGCCCACTGACCCAGGACCCACAGACCCACTGATCTAGTACACACTGACCCAGGACCCACTGACCCATAACCCACTGACCCAAGACTCAGTGATGCAGGATCCTCTGACCCACTGACTCAGGACCCACTGACCAAGGTCCCACTGATGCAGGATCTACTGACCCACTGACCCACTGAGCCAGGACCCGCTGACCAGGACCCACTGACCCAGGACCCACTAATCCATTGACCCACTGACCCAGGACCAACTGACCCACTGACCCACTGACCCACTGGACCAGGCCCCACTGACCCAGGACCCACTGATCCAGTACACACTGACGCTGGACCCACTGACCCATAACCCACTGACCCAGGACTCAGTGATGCAGGATCCTCTGACCCACTGACTCAGGACCCACTGACCAAGGTCCCACTGATGCAGGATCTACTGACCCACTGACCCACTGAGCCAGGACCCGCTGACCAGGACCCACTGACCCAGGACCCACTAATCCATTAACCCACTGACCCAGGACCAACTGACCCACTGACCCACTGACCCACTGGACCAGGCCCCACTGACCCAGGACCCAATGACCCACTGACCCAGGCCCCACTTACCCAGGAACCACTGACCCAGGAACCACTGACCCACTGACCTCTGACCCAGGACCCACTGACCAACTGCCTCACTGACCCAATGACCCGGACAAACTGACCCACTGACCCACTGACCCACAGACCTAAGACCAACTGACCAAATGACCCACTGAACCAGGAACCACCGACCTACTGATCCATTGACCAAGGACGCACTGACGCAGGATCCACTGACCTGCGGACTCACTGATCCAGGACCCACTGACCTACTGACTCTCTGATCCAGGACCCACTGAACCTCTGACCCAAGACCCACTGGCCACAGACGCACTGACACAATGACCCAGGACCAACTGACCCACTGACCTACTGACCCAAGACCCACTGACCCACTGTCCCAGGACCCACTGACCCAGGACCCACTGGTGCCAGAACTCACTGACCCGCTGACCCAGGACACACTGACCCAGAATCCACTGACCCACGACCCACTGACGCAATGACCCAAAACCCACTGACCCACAGATCCACTGACCCAGGACCCACAGACCTACTGACCCACTGAACTGCGGTCCCACTGACCCAGGACCCAATGACCCACTGACTCTCTGACACACGACCCACTGACCCTCTGACCCAGGACCCACTGAACCACTGATCCACTGACCAAAGACTCACTGAACCACTGACCCACTGACCCACTGACCCACTGACCCAATGACCCAGGACCAAATGACCCACTGACTCTCTGACACACGATCCACTGACCCTCTGACCCAGGACCCACTGATCCATTGACCAAAGACTCACTGAACCACTGACCCACTGACCCACTGACCCAGGACCCAATGACCCACTGACCCACTGATCCACTGACCAAGGACTCACTGAACCACTGACCCACTGATCCAATGACCCAGGACCAAATGACCCACTGACTCACAGACCTACTGACCCATAACCCACTGACCCAAGACTCAGTGATGCAGGATCCTCTGACCCACTGACCCAGGACCCACTGACCCAGGACCCACTGACCCACTGATCCAGTACACACTGACCCAGGACCCACTGACCCATAACCCACTGACCCAAGACTCAGTGATGCAGGATCCTCTGACCCACTGACTCAGGACACACTGACCCAGGACCCACTGACCCACTGATCCAGGACCCACTGACCCATAACCCACTGACCCAGGACTCAGTGATGCAGGATCCTCTGACCCACTGACCCAGGACCCACTGACCAAGGTCCCACTGAGCCAGGCTCCGCTGACCAGGACCCACTGACCCAGGACCCACTAATCCACTGATCTACTGACCCAGGACCAACTGACCCACTGATCCACTGACCCACTGGCCCAGGCCCCACTGACCCAGGAACCACTGACCCAGGAACCACTGACCCACTGACCCTCTGACCCAGGACCCACTGACCCACTGCCCCACTGACCCAATGACCCGGACAAACTGACCCACTGATCCACTGACCCACAGACCTAAGACCCACTGACCGAATGACCCATTGAACCAGGAACCACCGACCTACTGATCCATTGACCAAGGACGCACTGACGCAGGATCCACTGACCTGCGGACTCACTGACCCAGGACCCACTGACCTACTGACTCTCTGATCCAGGACCCACTGAACCTCTGACCCAAGACCCACTGAACCACTGGCTCACAGTCGCACTGACACAATGACCCAGGACCAACTGACCCACTGACCTACTGACCCAAGACCCACTGACCCACTGACCCAGGACCCACTGACCCAGGACCCACTGGTGCCAGAACCCACTGACCCGCTGACCCAGGACACACTGACCCACTGATCCACTGACCAAGGACTCACTGAACCACTGACCCACTGATCCACTGACCCAATGACCCAGGACCAAATGACCCACTGACTCACAGACCCACTGACCCATAACCTACTGACCCAAGACTCAGTGATGCAGGATCCTCTGACCCACTGACCCAGGACCCACTGACCCAGGACCCACTAATCCACTGACCCACTGGCCCAGGCCCCACTGACACAGGAACCACTGACCCAGGAACCACTGACCCACTGACCCTCTGACCCAGGACCCACTGACCCACTGCCCCACTGACCCAATGACCCGGACAAACTGACCCACTGACCGAATGACCCATTGAACCAGGAACCACCGACCTACTGATCCATTGACCAAGGACGCACTGACGCAGGATCCACTGACCTGCGGACTCACTGACCCAGGACCCACTGACCTACTGACTCTCTGATCCAGGACCCACTGAACCTCTGACCCAAGACCCACTGAACCACTGGCTCACAGTCGCACTGACACAATGACCCAGGACCAACTGACCCACTGACCTACTGACCCAAGACCCACTGACCCACTGACCCAGGACCCACTGACCCAGGACCCACTGGTGCCAGAACCCACTGACCCGCTGACCCAGGACACACTGGTGCCAGAACCCACTGACCCGCTGACCCAGGACACACTGACCCACTGATCCACTGACCAAGGACTCACTGAACCACTGACCCACTGATCCACTGACCCAATGACCCAGGACCAAATGACCCACTGACTCACAGACCCACTGACCCATAACCTACTGACCCAAGACTCAGTGATGCAGGATCCTCTGACCCACTGACCCAGGACCCACTGACCAAGGTCCCACTGAGCCAGGCTCCGCTGACCAGGACCCACTGGCCCAGGCCCCACAGACCCAGGAACCACTGACCCAGGAACCACTGACCCACTGACCCTCTGACCCACTGAACCAGGAACCACCGACCTACTGATCCATTGACCAAGGACGCACTGACGCAGGATCCACTGACCTACGGACTCACTGACCCAGGACCCACTGACCTACTGACTCTCTGATCCAGGACCCACTGAACCTCTGACCCAAGACCCACTGAACCACTGGACCACAGACGCACTGACACAATGACCCAGGACCAACTGACCCACTGACCTACTGACTCAAGACCCACTGACCCACTGACCCACTGACCCAGGACCCACTGACCCAGGACCCACTGGTGCCAGAACCCACTGACCCGCTGACCCAGGACACACTGACCCAGGACCCACTGACCCACTGCCCCACTGACCCAATGACCCGGACAAACTGACCCACTGACCCTCTGACCCACTGAACCAGGAACCACCGACCTACTGATCCATTGACCAAGGACGCACTGACGCAGGATCCACTGACCTGCGGACTCACTGACCCAGGACCCACTGACCTACTGACTCTCTGATCCAGGACCCACTGAACCTCTGACCCAAGACCCACTGAACTACTGGCTCACAGTCGCACTGACACAATGACCCAGGACCAACTGACCCACTGACCTACTGACCCAAGACCCACTGACCCACTGACCCACTGACCCAGGACCCACTGACCCAGGACCCACTGGTGCCAGAACCCACTGACTCGCTGACCCAGGACACACTGACCCAGGATCCACTGACCCACGACCCACTGACGCAATGACCCAAAACCCACTGATCCACAGGTCCACTGACCCAGGACCCAATGACTCACTGACTCTCTGACACACGACCCACTGACCCTCTGACCCAGGACCCACTGAACCAATGTTCCACTGACCAAAGACTCACTGAACCACTGACCCACTGACCCACTGAACCAATGACCCAGGACCAAATGACCCACTGACCCACTGATCCACTGACAAAGGACTCACTGAACCAGTGATCCACTGATCCACTGACCCAATGACCCAGGACCAAATGACCCACTGACTCACAGACCCACTGACCCAGGACCCACTGACCCACTGACCCAATGACCCAGGACCCACTGACCCAGGACCCACTGACCAAGGACCCACTGACGCATTGACCCAGGATCCACTGACCCAGGACCCGCTGACCCACTGACCCAGGACCCGCTGACCCTCTGACCCAGGACCCACTGACCCACTGACCCACTGACCCAGGAACCACCGACCCACTGACCCATGGACCAAGGACCCACTGACGCAGGATCCACTGACCTGCGGACCCACTGACCCAGGACCCACTTGACCCTCTGACCCAGGACCCACTGACCCACTGATCCACTGGCCAAGGACCCACTGACCCAATGACCCAGGACCCACTGACCCACTGACCCAGGACCCACTGTCCTGCTGACCCAGGACCCAATGATCCAGGATCGACTGACCCACTGACGAACTGTCCCAGGACCGACTGACCCAGGACCCACTGACCCAGGACCCGCTGACCCTCTGACCCAGGACCCACTGACCCAATGATCCACTGACCAAGGACCCACTGAACCACTGACCCACTCACCCACTAATCCACAGACCCAAGACCCACTGACCCAATGACCCACTGACCCAGGAACCACCGACCCACTGACCCATGGACCAAGGACCCACTGACGCAGGATCCACTGAACTGCGGACCCACTGACCCAGGACCCACTGACCCACTGACCCTCTGACCCAGGGATCCACTAGCCAAGGACCCACTGACCCACTGACCCAATGACCCAGGACCCACTGACCCACTGACCCAAGACCCACTGACCCACTGACCCGCTGACACAGTACGTACTGACCCAGGACGCACTGACACAGGACCCACTGACCCAGGACCCACTGACCCACTGGCTAAGGACCCACTGACCCACTGACCCACTGACCCAATGACCCAGGACCCACTGACCCACTGACCCAAGACCCACTGACCCACTGACCCACTGACCCAGGACCCGCTGACCCAGGACCCGCTGACCCAGGACCCACTGCCCCAGAACCCACTGACCCAGGACCCACTGACCCACTGATCCACTGGCCAAGGACCCACTGACCCACTGATCCACTGACCCAATGACCCAGGACCCACTGACCCACTGACCCAAGACCCACTGACCCACTGACCCGCTGACCCACGACCCACTGGCCCAATGAGTCAGTCACCGAATGACCAACTCATCCAGAATCCACTGACCCACTAATCCACGGACCCACTGATCAACTGACCCAGGACACACTGACCCAGGACCCACTGACCCAGGACCCACTGACGCAGGAACTACTGACCACTGACACAATGCCCCAGGACACACTGACCCAGGATCCACTGACCCACTGAGCAACTGACCCAGGACCCGCAGAGCAACTGACCCACTGATCCACTGACCAATGACCCACTGAACCACTGACCTACTGACCCACTGACCCACTAACCCACTGAACCAGGAACCACTGGGGCACAGATCCAGGACCCACTGACCAAGGACCCACTGACGCAGGACCCACTGACCCACTGACCCAGGAATCACTGACCAAGGACCCACTGACGCAGGATCCACTGACCCATTGACCCACTGACCAATTGGCCCCGTGACCCAGGACCCACCAACCGCGGACCCTCTCACTGAGGACCCACCGACCCAGGACCCACCGACCCAGAATCCAGTGAGCCATTGACCCACTGAGCCAGCATCCACTGACCGACTGGACCCGTGACCCAGGACCCACTGACCGAGAACCCACCAACCCAGGACCCACGAACCCAGGACACACTGACCCCAGGACCTACTGACCCACTGAGCAACTGACCCAGGGCCCACTGAGCCAGGGCCCACTGACCCACTGACACCCTGACCCAGGATATACTAACCCACTGACCCACTGACCGAGGACCCAAAGACCCACTGACCGAATGACCCACTGAGCCACTGACCCAGGACCCGCAGACCCACTGACGAACTGTCCCAGGACCCACTGACCCAGGACCCACTGACCCACTGACCCAGGACCCGTTGACCCACTGACCCAGGACCCGCTGACCCTCTGACCCAGGACCCACTGACCCACTGATCCACTGACCAAGGACCCACTGAACCACTGACCCAGGAATCACTGACCAAGGACCCACTGACACAGGATCCACTGACCCATTGACCCACTGACCAATTGGCCCCGTGACCCAGGACCCACCAACCGCGGACCTTCTCACTGAGGACCCACCGACCCAGGACCCACCGACCCAGAATCCACTGAGCCATTGACCCACTGAGCCAGGATCCACTGACCGACTGGACCCGTGACCCAGGACCCACGAACCCAGTACACACTGACCCAGGACCTACTGACCCACTGAGCAACTGACCCAGGGACCACTGAGCCAGGGCCCACTGACCCCCTGACCCAGGATACACTAACCCACTGACCCACTGACCCAGGACCCGCAGACCCACTGAGCCACTGACCCACTGACGAACTGTCCCAGGACCCACTGACCCAGGACCCGCTGACCCACTGACTCAGTACCCGCTGACCCATTGACCCAGGACCCGCTGACCCTCTGACCCAGGGCCCACTGACCCACTGATCCACTGACCAAGGACCCACTGAACCACTGACCCACTCACCCAATAATCCACAGACCCAAGACCCACTGACCCACTGACCCATGGACCAAGGACCCACTGACGCAGGATCCACTGACCTGCGGACCCACTGACCCACTGACCCTCTGACCCAGGACCCACTGACCCACTGATCCACTGGCCAAGGACCCACTGACCCACTGACCCACTGACCCAATGACCCAGGACCCACTGACCCACTGACCCAGGACCCACTGTCCTGCTGACCCAGGACCCAATGATCGAGGATCGACTGACCCACTGACGAACTGTCCCAGGACCCACTGACCCAGGACCCACTGACCCAGGACCCGCTGAACCTCTGACCCAGGACCCACTGACCCAATGATCCACTGACCAAGGACCCACTGAACCACTGACCCACTCACCCACTAATCCACAGACCCAAGACCCACTGACCCAATGACCCACTGACCCAGGAACCACCGACCCACTGACCCATGGACCAAGGACCCACTGACGCAGGATCCACTGACCTGCGGACCCACTGACCCAGGACCCACTGACCCACTGACCCTCTGACCCAGGACCCACTGACCCACTGATCCACTAGCCAAGGACCCACTGACCCACTGACCCACTGACCCAATGACCCAGGACCCACTGACCCACTGACCCAAGACCCACTGTCCCACTGACCCGCTGACACAGTACGTACTGACCCAGGACGCACTGACGCAGGACCCACTGACCCAGGACCCACTGACCCACTGATCCACTGGCTAAGGACCCACTGACCCACTGATCCACTGGCTAAGGACCCACTGACCCACTGACCCAACGACCCAGGACCCACTGACCCACTGACCCAAGACCCACTGACCCACTGACCCAGGACCCACTGACCCAGGACCCGCTGACCCAGGACCCGCTGACCCAGGACCCACTGCCCCAGAACCCACTGACCCAGGACCCACTGACCCACTGATCCACTGGCCAAGGACCCACTGACCCACTGATCCACTGACCCAATGACCCAGGACCCACTGACCCACTGACCCAAGACCCACTGACCCACTGACCCACTGACCCACTGACCCAGGACCCGCTGACCCAGGACCCGCTGACCCAGGACCCACTGCCCCAGAACCCACTGACCCAGGACCCACTGACCCACTGATCCACTGGCCAAGGACCCACTGACCCACTGATCCACTGACCCAATGACCCAGGACCCACTGACCCACTGACCCAAGACCCACTGACCCACTGACCCGCTGACCCACGACCCACTGGCCCAATGAGCCACTCACCGAATGACCAACTCATCCAGAATCCACTGACCCACTAATCCACGGACCCACTGATCAACTGACCCAGGACCCACTGACCCAGGACCCACTGACCCAGGACCCACTGACGCAGGAACTACTGACCACTGACACAATGCCCCAGGACACACTGACCCAGGATCCACTGACCCACTGAGCAACTGACCCAGGACCCGCTGAGCAACTGACCCACTGATCCACTGACCAATGACCCACTGAACCACTGACCTACTGACCCACTGACCCACTAACCCACTGAACCTGGACCCACTGGGGCACAGACCCAGGACCCACTGACCAAGGACCCACTGACGCAGGACCCACTGACCCACTGAGCCAGCATCCACTGACCGACTGGACCCAGGACCCACTGACCGAGAACCCACCAACCCAGGACCCACGAACCCAGGACACACTGACCCCAGGACCTACTGACCCACTGAGCAACTGACCCAGGGCCCACTGAGCCAGGGCCCACTAACCCACTGACCCACTGACCCACTGACACCCTGACCCAGGATATACTAACCCACTGACCCACTCACCGAGGACCCAATGACCCACTGACCGAATGACCCACTGAGCCATTGACCCAGGACCCGCAGACCCACTGACGAACTGTCCCAGGACCCACTGACCCAGGACCCACTGACCCACTGACCCAGGACCCGCTGACCCACTGACCCAGGACCCGCTGACCCTCTGACCCAGGACCCACTGACCCACTGACCAAGGACCCACTGAACCACTGACCCACTCACCCACTAATCCACAGACCCAAGACCCACTGACCCACTGACCCAGGAACCACCGATCCACTGACCCATGGACCAAGGACCCACTGACGCAGGATCCACTGACCTGCGGACCCACTGACCCAGGACCCACTGACCCACTGACCCTCTGACCCAGGACCCACTGACCCAGGACCCACTGATCCACTGATCCACTGGCCAAGGACCCACTGACCCACTGACCCAATGACCCAGGACCCACTGACCCACTGACCCAGGACCCACTGACCTGCTGACCCAGGACCCAATGATCCAGGATCCACTGACCCACTGACGAACAGTCCCAGGACCCACTGACCCAGGACCCACTGACCCACTGATCCACTGACCTTGGACACACTGACGCAGGACCCACTGACCCACTGACCCAGGAATCACTGACCAAGAACCCACTGACGCAGGATCCACTGACCCATTGACCCACTGACCCACTGGCTCCGTGTCCCAGGGACCCACCGACTGAGGACCCTCTGACTGTGGACCCACCGACCCAGGACCCACCGACCCAGGACCCACTGAGCTATTGACCCACTGAGCCATGACCCACTGACCGACTGGACCCAGGACCCACTGACCGAGGACCCACCGACCCAGGACCTACTGACCCACTGACCCACTGACCCGCTGACACAGTACGTACTGACCCAGGATGCACTGACGCAGGACCCACTGACCCAGGACCCACTGACCCACTGACCCTCTGACCCAGGACCCATTGACCCACTGATATACTGGCCAAGGACCCACTGACCCACTGACCCACTGACCCAATGACCCAGGACCCACTGACCCAAGACCCACTGGCCAAGGACCCACTGACCCACTGACCCAATGACCCAGGACCCACTGACCCACTGACCCAGGACCCACTGTCCTGCTGACCCAGGACCCAATGATCCAGGATCCACTGACCCACTGACGAACTGTCCCAGGACCCACTGACCCAGGACCCACTGACGCATTGACCCAGGACCCGCTGACCCACTGACCCACTGATCCACTGGCCAAGGACCCACTGACCCACTGATCCACTGACCAAGGACCCACTGAACCACTGACCCACTCACCCACTAATCCACAGACCCAAGACCCACTGACCCATGGACCAAGGACCCACTGACGCAGGATCCACTGACCTGCGGACCCACTGACCCAGGACCCACTGACCCACTGACCTTCTGACCCAGGACCCACTGACCCACTGACCCACTGACCCAATGACCCAGGACCCACTGACCCAATGACCCAGGACCCACTGACCCAAGACCCACTGACCCACTGACCCGCTGACCCACGACCCACTGGCCCAATGAGCCACTCACCGAATGACCGACTCATCGAGAATCCATTGACCCACTGATCCACTGACCCAGGACCCGCTGACCCAGGACCCGCTGACCCAGGACCCACTGCCCCAGAAGCCACTGACCAAGAACCCACTGACCCGCTGAGCAACTGACCCACTGATCCACTACCAATGACCCACAGAACCACTGACCTACTGACCCACTGACCCACTAACCCACTTGACCAAGGACCCACTGACGCAGGACACACTGACCCACTGACCCAGGAATCACTGACCAAGGACCCACTGACGCTGGATCCACTGACCCATTGACCCACTGACCCACTGGCTCCGTGTCCCAGGGACCCACCGACCGAGGACCCTCCGACTGAGGACCCACCGACCCAGGACCCACTGAGCCATTGACCCACTGAGCCAGGACCCACCGACCGACTGGACCCAGGACCCACTGACCGAGGACCCACCGACCCAAAACCCACTGACCAATGACATACTGACACATTGACCCAGGATCCACTGACCCACATACCCAGCACCCATTGAACCACTGACCCAGGACCCACTGACCCAGGACCTACTGACCCACTGACCCACTGACCCGCTGACACAGTACGTACTGACCCAGGATGCACTGACGCAGGACCCACTGACCCAGCACCCACTGACCCACTGACCCTCTGACCCAGGACCCACTGACCCACTGATCCAATGACCCAGGACCCGCTGACCCAGGACCCGCTGACCCAGGACCCACTGCCCCAGAACCCACTGACCCAGAACCCACTGACCCACTGAGCAACTGACCCAGGACCCGCTGAGCAACTGACCCACTGATCCACTGACCAATGACCCACTAAACCACTGACCTACTGACCCACTGACCCACTAACCCACTTGACCAAGGACCCACTGACCCACTGACGCAGGAATCACTGACCAAGGACCCACTGACGCTGGATCCAGTGACCCATTGACCCACTGACCCACTGGCTCCGTGTCCCAGGGACCCACCGACCGAGGACCCTCCGACTGAGAATCCACCGACCCAGGACCCACCGACCCAGGACCCACTGAGCCATTGACCCACTGAGCCAGGACCCACTGACCGACTGGACTCAGGATCCACTGACCGAGGACCCACCGACCCAAAACCCACTGACCAATTACATACTGACACATTGACCCAGGATCCACTGACCCACATACCCAGCACCCATTGAACCACTGACCCAGGACCCACTGACCCAGGACCTACTGACCCACTGACCCACTGACCCACTGACACAGTACGTACTGACCCAGGATGCACTGACGCAGGACCCACTGACCCAGCACCCACTGACCCACTGACCCTCTGACCCAGGACCCACTGATGCACTGGCCAAGGACCCACTGACCCACTGACCCAATGACCCAGGACCCACTGACCCACTGACCCAAGACCCACTGACCCACTGACCCACTGACCCGCTGACCCACGACCCACTGGCCCAATGAGCCACTCACCGAATGACTGACTCATCCAGAATCCACTGACCCACTGATCCACTGACCCAGGACCCGCTGACCCAGGACCCACTGACCCACTAACCCACTGAACCAGGACCCACTGGGGCACTGACCCAGGACCCACTGACCAAGGACCCACTGACGCAGGACCCACTGACCCACTGACCCAGGAATCACTGACCAAGGACCCACTGACCCAGGAATCACTGACCCACTGACCCCCTGACGCAGGATCCACTGACCCATTGACCCACTGACCCACTGGCTCCGTGTCCCAGGACCTACCGACTGAGGACCCTCCGACTGAGGACCCACCGACCCAGGACCCACCGACCCAGGACCCACTGAGCCAGGACCCACTGAGCCAGGACCCACCGACCGACTGGACCCAGGACCCACTGACCGAGGACCCACCGACCCAAAACCCTCTGACCAATGACATACTGACACATTGAACCAGGATCCACTGACCCACATATCCAGCACCCACTGAACCACTGACCCAGGACCCACTGACCCAGGACCTACTGACCCACTGACCCATTGACCCGCTGACACAGTACGTACTGACCCAGGACCCACTGAGCCACTGAGCCACTGACCTGCTGACCCACTGACTAACTGACCCAGGACCCACTGACCCAGGGCCCACTGACCCAGGACTCACTGACCCATGACCCATTGACCCAGGTCACGTTGACCCAGGACCCACTGACCCACTGACGCAGGATCCACTGACCCACTGAACTGCTGACCCACTGACCCAGGACCCACTGACCCAGGACCAACTGAACAAGGACCCACTGAACCACTGACCCACTGGCCCAGGAACCACTGACCCAGCACTCAATGACCCATGGAGCCAAGACCCATTGACCCACTGACCCACTGACCCAGGACCCACTGACCCACTGACACAATGACCTGCTGACCCAGGACCCAGTGACCCACTGACCTAATGACCCACTGACCCAGTGATAAACTGACTGAAAGATCCACTGACCGAATGACCCACTGACCCAGGTCACGTTGACCCAGGACCCACTGACCCACTGACCTATTGATCCACTGAGCAACTGACCCAGGACTCGCTGACCCAGGATCCACTGACCCACAGACCCACTGACCGAGGACCCACTGACCAGCACTCACTGACCCACTGATCAACAGTTCCACTGATCCACTGACCCTTGACCCCATGATCCACTGACCCACGGACCCAGGACACACTGACCCACTGACCCAGGACCCACTGACCCAGGACCCACTGACCCAGGACCCACTGACCCAGAACACACATTGACCCAGGACCCACTGACCCAACTGACGCAGGATCCACTGACCCGCTGATCCACTGACCCAGCATCCACTGACCACTGACCCATTGACCCAGGTCACGTTGACCCAGGACCCACTGACCCACTGACCCAAGACCCACTGACCCACTGACCCACTGACCCGCTGACCCACGACCCACTGGCCCAATGAGCCACTCACCGAATGACTGACTCATCCAGAATCCACTGACCCACTGATCCAATGACCCAGGACCCGCTGACCCAGGACCCGCTGACCCACTAACCCACTGAACCAGGACCCACTGGGGCACTGACCCAGGACCCACTGACCAAGGACCCACTGACGCAGGACCCACTGACCCACTGACCCAGGAATCACTGACCAAGGACCCACTGAGCCAGGACCCACTGATCCACTGACCCACTGACCCCCTGACGCAGGATCCACTGACCCATTGACCCACTGACCCACTGGCTCCGTGTCCCAGGACCCACCGACCGAGGACCCTCCGACTGAGGACCCACCGACCCAGGACCCACCGACCCAGGACCCACTGAGCCATTGACCCACTGAGCCAGGACCCACCGACCGACTGGACCCAGGACCCACTGACCGAGGACCCACCGACCCAAAACCCTCTGACCAATGACATACTGACACATTGAACCAGGATCCACTGACCCACATACCCAGCACCCACTGAACCACTGACCCAGGACCCACTGACCCAGGACCTACTGACCCACTGACCCATTGACCCGCTGACACAGTACGTACTGACCCAGGACCCACTGAGCCACTGAGCCACTGACCTGCTGACCCACTGACTAACTGACCCAGGACCCACTGACCCAGGGCCCACTGACCCAGGACTCACTGACCCATGACCCATTGACCCAGGTCACGTTGACCCAGGACCCACTGACCCACTGACGCAGGATCCACTGACCCACTGAACTGCTGACCCACTGACCCAGGACCCACTGACCCAGGACCAACTGAACAAGGACCCACTGAACCACTGACCCACTGGCCCAGGAACCACTGACCCAGCACTCAATGACCCATGGAGCCAAGACCCATTGACCCACTGACCCACTGACCCAGGACCCACTGACCCACTGACACAATGACCTGCCGACCCAGGACCCAGTGACCCACTGACCTAATGACCCACTGACCCAGTGATAAACTGACTGAAAGATCCACTGACCGAATGACCCACTGACCCAGGACCCACTGACCCACTGACCTATTGATCCACTGAGCAACTGACCCAGGACCCGCTGACCCAGGATCCACTGACCCACAGACCCACTGACCGAGGACCCACTGACCAGCACTCACTGACCCACTGATCAACAGTTCCACTGATCCACTGACCCTTGACCCCATGATCCACTGACCCTTGACCCCATGATCCACTGACCCACGGACCCAGGACACACTGACCCACTGACCCAGGACCCACTGACCCAGGACCCACTGACCCAGGACCCACTGACCCAGAACACACATTGACCCAGGACCCACTGACCCAACTGACGCATGATCCACTGACCCGCTGATCCACTGACCCAGCATCCACTGACCACTGACCCACTGAACAAGGGCCCACTGAACCACTGACCCACTGACCCACTGACCCAGGACCCACTGATCCACTGTTCCAATGATCCACTGTGCCACGGCCCAAACCCACTGACCAATTGAACCCCTGAACCCTGACCCAGGACTGACTGACCCACTGAACCAATGACCCACTGATCTGCTGACCCGCTGACCCACTGACCCAGGACCCACTGACCCACTGACCCTCTGACCCAGGACCCACTGACCCACTGACCCAGGACCCACTGACCCAGTACCCACTGACCCAGGACCCACTGACTCACTGAACCAATGACCCCATGACCCAGGGCCCACTGACCTACTTATCCAAGACCCATTGACCCACAGACCCACTGACCCACAGAGCCAATGACTCACTGACCGAATGACCGACTGACGCAGAACCCACTGACGCACTGACCCACGACGCACTGACACAGGACCCACGGACTCACTGATCAACTGACCCAGGACCCGCTGACCCACTGACCCAGGACCCACTGACATAGGACCCACTGACCCACTGAGCAACTGACCCAGGGCCCACTGACCCACTGACCCAGGACCCAATGACCCACAGACGCACTGAACCACTGACCCAGGACCCAATGATCCACTAACCGAATGACCCACTGAGCCACTGAGCCACTGACCCAATGATCCACTGACCCAAGACCCACTGACCCACTGACCCGCTGACCCACGACCCACTGGCCCAATGAGCCACTCACCGAATGACTGACTCATCCAGAATCCACTCACCCACTGATCCACTGACCCACGAACCGCTGACCCAGGACGCGCTGACCCAGGACCCACTGCCCCAGAACCCACTGACCCAGAACCCACTGACCCACTGAGCAACTGACCCAGGACCCGCTGAGCAACTGACCCACTGATCCACTGACCAATGACCCACTGAACCACTGACCTACTGACCCACTGACCCACTAACCCACTGACCAAGGACCCACTGACGCAGGACCCACTGACCCACTGACCCAGGAATCACTGACCAAGGACCCACTGACGCAGGATCCACTGACCCATTGACCCACTGACCCACTGGCTCCATGTCCCAGGGACCCACCGACCGAGGACCCTCCGACTGAGGACCCACCGACCCAGGACCCACCGACCCAGGACCCACTGAGCCATTGACCCACTGAGCCAGGACCCAATGACCGACTGGACCCAGGACCCACTGACCGAGGACCCACCGACCCAAAACCCACTGACCAATGACATACTGACACATTGACCCAGGATCCACTGACCCACATACCCAGCACCCATTGAACCACTGACCCAGGACCCACTGACCCAGGACCGACTGACCCACTGACCCACTGACCCGCTGATACAGTACGTACTGACCCAGGATGCACTGACGCAGGACCCACTGACCCAGGACCCACTGACCCTCTGACCCAGGACCCACTGACCCAATGACCCAGGACCCACTGACCCACTGACCCAAGACCCACTGACCCACTGACCCACTGACCCGCTGACCCAGAACCCACTGAACCAGGACCCACTGGGGCACTGACCCAGGACCCACTGACCAAGGACCCACTGACGCAGGACCCACTGACCCACTGACCCAGGAATCACTGACCAAGGACCCACTGACACAGGATCCACTGACCCATTGACCCACTGACCCACTGGCTCCGTGACCCAGGACCCACCGACCGAGGACCCTCCGACTGAGGACCCACCAACCCAGGACCCACCGACCCAGGACCCACTGAGCCATTGACCCACTGAGCCAGGACCCACCGACCGACTGGACCCAGGACCCACTGACCGAGGACCCACTGACCCAAAACCCACTGACCAATGACATACTGACACATTGACCCAGGATCCACTGACACACATACCCAGCACCCACTGAACCACTGACCCAGGACCCACTGACCCAGGACATACTGACCCACTGACCCACTGACCCACTGACACAGTACGTACTGACCCAGGACGCACTGACGCAGGACCCACTGACCCACTGACCTACTGACCCACTGACCCACTGTTCCACTGACCCACTGACACAATGCCCCACCGACCTAGAAACCAGTGACCCAGAAGCCACTGACCAAGAACCCACTGACCCACTGAGCAACTGACCCAGGACCGGCTGAGCAACTGACCCACTGATCCACTGACCAATGACCCACTGAACCACTGACCCACTAACCCACTTGACCAAGGACCCACTGACGCAGGACCCACTGACCCACTGACGCAGGAATCACTGACCAAGGACCCACTGACGCAGGATCCACTGACCCATTGACCCACTGACCCACTGGCTCCGTGTCCCAGGGACCCACCGACCGAGGACGCTCCGACTGAGGACCCACCGACCCAGGACCCACCGACCCAGGACCCACTGAGCCATTGACCCACTGAGCCAGGACCCACCGACCGACTGGACCCAGGATCCACTGACCGAGGACCCACCGACCCAGGACCCACCGACCCAGGACCCACTGAGCCATTGACCCACTGAGCCAGGACCCACCGACCGACTGGACCCAGGATCCACTGACCGAGGACCCACCGACCCAGGACCCACTGAGCCATTGACCCACTGAGCCAGGACCCACCGACCGACTGGACCCAGGACCCACTGACCGAGGACCCACCGACCCAGGACCCACTGAGCCATTGACCCACTGAGCCAGGACCCAATGACCGACTGGACTCAGGATCCACTGACCGAGGACCCACCGACCCAAAACCCACTGACCAATGACATACTGACACATTGACCCAGGATCCACTGACCCACATACCCAGCACCCATTGAACCACTGACCAAGGACCCACTGACCCAGGACCTACTGACCCACTGACCCACTGACCCGCTGACACAGTACGTACTAACCCAGGATGCACTGACGCAGGACCCACTGACCCAGCACCCACTGACCCACTGACCCTCTGACCCAGGACCCACTGACCCACTGATCCACTGGCCAAGGACCCACTGACCCACTGACCCAGGACCCACTGACCCACTGACCCAAGACCCACTGACCCACTGACCCACTGACCCGCTGACCCACGACCCACTGGCCCAATGAGCCACTCACTGAATGACTGACTCATCCAGAATCCACTGACCCACTGATCCAATGACCCAGGACCCGCTGACCCAGGACCCGCTGACCCAGGACCCACTGCCCCAGAACCCACTGACCCAGGACCCACTGCCCCAGAACCCACTGCCCCAGAACCCACTGACCCAGAACCCACTGACCCACTGAGCAACTGACCCAGGACCCGCTGAACAACTGACCCACTGATCCACTGACCAATGACCCACTGAACCACTGACCTACTGACCCACTGACCCACTAACCCACTGAACCAGGACCCACTGGGGCACTGACCCAGGACCCACTGACCAAGGACCCACTGACGCAGGACCCACTGACCCACTGACCCAGGAATCACTGACCAAGGACCCACCGACACAGGATCCACTGACCCATTGACCCACTGACCCACTGGCTCCGTGTCCCAGGACCCACCGACCGAGGACCCACTGAGCCATTGACCCACTGAGCCAGGACCCACCGACCCAGGACCCACTGAGCCATTGACCCACTGAGCCAGGACCCACCGACCGACTGGACCCAGGACCCACTGACCGAGGACCCACCGACCCAAAACCCTCTGACCAATGACATACTGACACATTGACCCAGGATCCACTGACCCACTGACCCACTGACCCGCTGACACAGTACGTA
Organism: Pristiophorus japonicus; assembly: GCF_044704955.1. Classification (NCBI taxonomy): domain Eukaryota; kingdom Metazoa; phylum Chordata; class Chondrichthyes; family Pristiophoridae; genus Pristiophorus; species Pristiophorus japonicus. Next base: position 340,605 of record NW_027253216.1, read on the forward strand.
CTGACCCAGGACCCACTGAGCCACTGAGCCACTGACCTGCTGACCCACTGACTAACTGACCCAGGGCCCACTGACCCAGGGCCCACTGACCCAGGACTCACTGACCCATGACCCATTGACCCAGGTCACGTTGACCCAGGACCCACTGACCCACTGACGCAGGATCAACTGAACAAGGACCCACTGAACCACTGACCCACTGGCCCAGGAACCACTGACCCAGCACTCAATGACCCATGCAGCCAAGACCCATTGACCCACTGACCCACTGACCCAGGACCCACTGACCCATTGACACAATGACCTGCTGACCCAGTGATAAACTGACTGAATGACCCACTGACCGAATGACCCACTGACCCAGGACCCACTGACCCACTGACCTATTGATCCAGTGAGCAACTGACCCAGAACCCGCTGACCCAGGATCCACTGACCCACTGACCCACTGACCGAGGACCCACTGACCAGCACTCACTGACCCAGGACCCACTGACCTAGGACCCAATGTTCCAGGATCTACTGACCCACTGACCCAGAGCAACTGACCCACTGATCAACAGTTCCACTGATCCTCTGACCCTCGACCCCATGATCCACTGACCCACAGAGCCAATGACTCACTGACCGAATGACCGACTGATGCAGAACCCACTAACGCACTGACCCACGACGCACTGACACAGGACCCACGGACCCACTGATCAATTGACCCAGGACCCGCTGACCCACTGACCCAGGACCCACTGACACAAGACCCACTGACCCACTGAGCAACTGACCCAGGGTCCACTGACCCAGGACCCAATGACCCACAGACGCACTGAACCACTGACCCAGGACCCAATGATCCACTGACCGAATGATCCACTGAGCCACTGAGCCACTGACCCAATGATCCACTGACCCAGGACCCACTGATCCACTGTTCCAATGATCCACTGTACCACGGCCCAGTCCCACTGACCCATTGAACCCCTGACCCCCTGACCCAGGACTGACTGACCCACTGAACCAATGACCCACTGATCTGCTGACCCGCTGACCCACTGACCCAGGACCCACTGACCCACTGACCCTCTGACCCAGGACCCACTGACCCACTGACCCACTGACCCAGGACCCACTGACTCGGTACCCACTGACCCTCTGACCCAGGACCCAGTGACCCACTGACCCAGGACCCACTGACTCACTGAACCAATGAGTCAATGACCCAATGACCCAGGGCCCACTGACCTACTTATACAAGACCCATTGACCCACAGACCCACTGACCCACTCAGCCAATGACTCACTGACCGAATGACCGACTGACGCAGAAGCCACTGACGCACTGACCCACGACGCACTGACACAGGACCCACGGACTCACTGATCAACTGACACAGGATCCACTGACACAGGACACACTGACCCACTGAGCAACTGACCCAGGGCCCACTGAGCCAGGACCCACTGACACAGGACACACTGACCCCCTGACCCAGGATACACTGACCCACTGACCCACTGACCCAGGGCCCACTAACCCACTGACCCAGGACCCAATGACCCACAGACGCACTGAACCACTGACCCAGGACCCAATGATTCACTAACCGAATGACCCACTGAGCCACTGACCCAATGATCCACTGACCCAGGACCCACTGACCCTCTGACCCAGGATCCACTGACCCACTGACGCAGGACCCACTGACCCAGGATCCATTGACCTGCTGATGCAGGACCCACTGACCTACTGATCCACTGAGCCGGGACCCGCTAACCCAGGACCATTGACCCAGGACCCGCCAACCCAGGACCCACTGACCCAGGACCCACTGACCTGCTGACCCAGGACCCAATGATCCAGGATCCACTGACCCACTGACGAACTGTCCCAGGACCCACTGACCCAGGGCCCACTGACCCAGGACCCTCTGACCCAGGACCCTCTGACCCAGGACCCACTGACCCACTGATCCACTGGCCAAGGACCCACTGACCCACTGACCCAAGACCCACTGACCCACTGACCCAAGACCCACTGGCCCAATGAGCCACTCACCGAATGACCGACTCATCCAGAATCCACTGACCCACTGATCCACTGACCCAGGACCCGCTGACCCAGGACCCACTGCCCCAGAACCCACTGCCCCAGAACCCACTGACCCAGGACCCACTGAGCAACTGACCCACTGATCCACTGACCAATGATCCACTGAACCACTGACCGACTGACCCACTGACCCACTATCCCACTGAACCAGGACCCACTGGGGCACTGACCCAGGACCCACTGACCAAGGACCCACTGACGCAGGACCCACTGACCCACTGACCCAGGAATCACTGACGCAGGATCCACTGACCCATTGACCCACTGACCCACTGGCCCCGTGACCCAGGACCCACCGACCAAGGACCCTCTGACTGAGGACCCACCGACCCAGGACCCACCGACCCAGGACCCACTGAGCCATTGACCCACTGAGCCAGGACCCACTGACCGACTGGACCCAGGACCCACTGACCGAGGACCCACCGACCCAGGACCTACTGACCCACTGACCCACTGACCCACTGACCGAGGACCCACTGACCAGCACTCACTAACCTAGGACCCACTGACCAAGGACCCAATGTTGCAGGATCTACTGACCTACAGAGCAACTGACCCACTGATCAACAGTTCCACTGATCCACTGACCCTCGACCCCATGATCCACTGACCCACGGACCCAGGACACACTGACCCACTGACCCAGAACCCACATTGACCCAGGGACCACTGACCCAACTGACGCAGGATCCACTGATCCGCTGATCCACTGACCCACTGACCCAGGACCCACTGATCCACTGTTCCAATGACCCACTGTACCACGGCCCAGACCCACTGACCCATTGAACCCCTGACCCCCTGACCCAGGACCGACTGACCCACTGAACCAATGACCCACTGACCCACTGACCCAGGACCCACTGACTCACTGAACCAATGACCCAATGACCCAATGACCCAGGGCCCACTGACCTACTTATCCAAGACCCATTGACCCACAGACCCACTGAGCCAATGACTCACTGACCGAATGACCGACTGACGCAGAACCCACTGACGCACTGACCCACGACGCACTAACACAGGACCCACACCCACTGTTCAACTGACCCAGGACCCACTGACCCACTGACCCACTGTTCAACTGACCCAGGACCCGCTGACCCACTGACCCAGGACCCACTGACCCAGGACCCACTGACCCAGGACCCACTGATGCAGGAACTACTGACCACTGACACAATGACCCATGACCCACTGACCCAGGACCCACTGGCCCACGCCCCATTGACCCACTGACCCACGCCCATTGACCCAGTACACATTGACCCAGGACCCACTGACCTCTGGACCCAGGACCCACTGAGCCTCAGACCAAGACCCACTGACTCACTGGCCCACTGACTCGGGCCCCACTGACCCAGGAACCACTGACCCACTGAGCCTCTGGCCCAGGATCCACTGACCACTGACCCACTGAACATGGGCCCACTGACCCACTGACCCACTGACCCAGGACCCACTGATCCACTGTTCCAATGACCCACTGTACCATGGCCCAGACCCACTGACCCAATGAACCCCTACCCCCTGACCCACTGACCATGGAGCCACTGACTGAATGTTCCTCTGATCCCAGAGCCACTGAGCAACTGACCCAGGACCCGTTGACCCAGGACCCACTGAACCAGGTCCCACTGACCTATTGACCCATTGACCCACTGAACTCGGACCCACAGACCCACTGATCCAGGACCCACTGATCCAGGACCCACTGATCCAGGACCCACACCCACTGACCCGGAACCCACTGACCCAGGACCCAGTGACCCACTGACCAACTGACCCTCTGACCCAGGATCCACTGACCTTCTGAACCAGGACCCACGGATGCACTGACACACTAACCCAGGACCCACTGACCCACTGACCGAGGAACCACTGACCCATGCACCCAGGACCCATTGACCCACTGACCCAGGACCCACTGACCCAGGACTCATTGACCCACTGACCCAAGACCACTGTCCCAGGACCCACTGACCCACGCTGCCTGGACCCACTGACCTGCTGACCCACTGATCCACTGATTCAGCACCCACTGACCCAGGAATAACTGAACCACTGACGCACTGACCACTGACCCCCTGACCCAGGGCCCACTGACCCAGGACCCACTGACCCAGGGCCCACTGATCCAGGCCCCAATGACACAGGACCCACTGTCCCAGGACCCACTGATGCAGGAACTACTGACCACTGACACAATGACCCATGACCCACTGACCCACTGACCCAGGACCCACTGGCCCACGCCCCATTGACCCACTGACCCACGCCCATTGACCCAGTACACATTGACCCAGGACCCACTGACCTCTGGACCCAGGACCCACTGAGCCTCAGACCAAGACCCACTGACTCACTGGCCCACTGACTCGGGCCCCACTGACCCAGGAACCACTGACCCACTGAGCCTCTGGCCCAGGATCCACTGACCACTGACCTACTGAACATGGGCCCACTGACCCACTGACCCACTGACCCACTGACCCAGGACCCACTGATCCACTGTTCCAATGACCCACTGTACCATGGCCCAGACCCACTGACCCAATGAACCCCTACCCCCTGACCCAGGACCGACTGAACCAATGACCCACTGATCTGCTGACCCGCTGACCCACTGACCCAGGACCCACTGACCCACTGACCCACTGACCCTCTGACCCAGGAACCACTGACCCACTGACCCAGGACCCACTGACCCAGTACCCACTGACCCTCTGACCCAAGACCCACTGGCCCACTGACCCAGGACCCACTGACTCACTGAACCAATGACCCAATGGCCCAATGACCCTGGACCCACTGACCTATTTATCCAAGAATCACTGACCCACAGACCCACTGACACACTGAGCCAATTACTCACTGACCGAATGACCGACTGACGCGGAACTCACTGACCCACTGACCCACGACGCACTGACACAGGACCCACACCCACTGATCAACTGACCCAGGACCCGCTGACCCACTGACCCAGGACTCACTGACCCAGGACCCACTGACGCAGGAACTACTGACCACTGACACAATGACCCATGACCCACAACCCATTGACCCAGGACAAATTGACCCAGGACCCACTGACCCTCAGACCAAGACCCACTGACTCACTGACCCACTGACTCGGGACCCACTGACCCAGGAACCACTGACCCAGGACCCACTGACTCTCTGACTCAGGACCCACTGACACACTGACCCACTGACCCAGGACCCATTCACCCACTGACCCAGAACCCATTGACCCACTGACCCAGGACCCACTGACCCATGCACCCAGGTCTCACTGACCAACTGACCCACTGACCCGCTGACCCAGGATCCACTGACCTTCTGACCCAGGACCCACTGACCCACTGACCTACTGAGCCACATCCCACTGACCCACTGACCCACTGACCCACTCAGCCAATGACTCATTAACCGAATGACCGACTGACGCAGAACCCACTGACGCACTGACCCACGACGCACTGACACAGGACCCACACCCACTGATCAACTGACCCAGGACCCGCTGACCCACTGACCCAGGACCCACTGACCCAGGATCCACTGACGCAGGAACTACTGACCACTGACACAATGACCCATGACCCACTGACCTGCTGACCCAGGACCCACTGACCCATGACCCATTGACCCAGGGCACATTGACCCAGGACCCACTGACCTCTGACCCAGGACCCACTGACCCTCAGACCAAGACCCACTGACTCACTGACCCACTGACTCGGGACCCACTGACCCAGGAACCACTGACCCACTGACCCAGGACCCATTGACCCACTGACCCAGGACCCATTGACCCACTGACCCAGGACCCACTGACCCACGCACCCAGGACCCACTGACCTGCTGTCCCACTGACCCAATGACCCACTGACCCAGGATCCACTGACCCATTGATCCAGGTCCCAGGACACACTGACCCACTGACCCAGGACCCATTGACACAGGACCCACTGACCTGCTGACCCACTGAGCAACTGACCCAGGACCCACTGACCCAGGACCCACTAACCCACTGATCCAGGACACACTGACTCACTGACCCACTGAACCAGGACCCACTGACCCGCTGACCCAGAACCCGCTGACCCAGGAGCCACTGATCCAGGACACACTGACCCGCTGACCCAGAACCCGCTGACCCTGGACCCACTGACCCAGGAACCACTGAGCCTCTGACCCAGGATCCACTGAACCAGGACCCACTGACACACTGACCCACTGACCCAGGGCCCACTGACCCACTGACACACTGACCCACTGACGCAGTAGCCACTAACCCTTTGACCCAATGACCAACTAACCCAATGACCCACTGACCGAAAGACCCAGGACCCACTGGGCATCTGGCCCAGGACACACTGACCCAGGACCCACTGACCCACTGACTCAGGACCCACTGACCCACTGACCCAGGACCCACTGACCCACTGACCCACAGACCCCCTAACCCAGGACACACTGAGCCAGGAACCACTGACCCAGGACACACTGTCCCACTGACCCTGGACCCACTGACCCACTGACCCACAGACCCACTAACCCAGGACACACTGACACAGCACACACTGACCCATTGACCCAGGACCCACTGACCAAGTACACACTGACCGAATCACCCACTGACCCACAGACCCACTGACCAACTGATCCATGACCCACTGACCCACTGACCCAGGACCCATTGACCCCCTGACCCAGGACCCACTGACCCAGGACCCACTGACCCACAGACCCCCTGAACCAGGACCCACTGAGTCGCTGACCCAGGACCCACTGACCCACACACCTACTGACCCACTGACCCAGTACCCACTGACCCAATGAAGCAGGATCTACTGACCCACTGACCCAGGACCCACTGACCCACTGACCCAGGATCCACTGACCCAGGACCCACTAAACCCACTGACCCACTGACCCACTGACCCACTGACCCAGGGCCCATTGACCCAGGCGCCAATGACACAGGACCCACTGATGCAGGACCCACTGACCCAGGACCTGCTGACGCAATGACCCAAGACCCACTGACCCAGTACCAACTGACCCAGGACCCACTGACCCACTGACCCACTGACGCTCTGACACACTGAACCTCTGCCTCTCTGACCCGGGACCTACTGAATCACTGACCCACTGACTCAGGCCCCACTGACCCAGGACCCACTGACCCAATGACCAATGACTCAAGACCCACTCACCCACTGACCCACTGACCCAGGAGCCACTGACCGAATGTCCCTCTGACCCCAGACCCACTGAGCAGCTGACCCAGGACCCGCTGACCAAGGACCCACTGACCCAGGACCCACTAACCCACTGACCCAGGACCCACTGACCCAGGACCCACTGACCCAGGGCCCACTGACCCTCTGGCCCACTGACCCACTGACTCAGGCCCCACTGATCAGGACCCACTGACCAAATAACCAATGACTCAATACCCACTGACCCACTGACCATGGAGCCACTGACTGAATGTTCCTCTGATCCCAGAGCCACTGAGCAACTGACCCAGGACCCGTTGACCCAGGACCCACTGAACCAGGTCCCACTGACCCATTGACCCATTGACCCACTGAACTCGTACCCACAGACCCACTGATCCAGGACCCACTGATCCAGGACCCACTGACCCAGGACCCACACCCACTGACCCACTGACCTGGAACCCACTGACCCAGGACCCAGTGACCCACTGACCAACTGACCCTCTGACCCAGGATCCACTGACCCACTGAACTACTGAGCCAAGACCCACTGATGCACTGACACACTAACCCAGGACCCACTGACACACTGACCGAGGAACCACTGACCCAGGATTCATTGACCCACTGACCCAAGACCCACTGTCCCAGGACCCAGTGACCCACGCTGCCTGGACCCACTGACCTGCTGACCCACTGACCCACTGATCCACTGATTCAGCACCCACTGACCCAGGAATAACTGAACCACTGACCCACTGACCCACTGACCGCCTGACCCAGGACCCACTGATCCACTGACCCAGGACCCACTGAACCACTGACCCACTGACCCCTGACCCAGGACCCACTGAACCACTGACACACTGACCCAGGACCCACTGACCCACTGACCTACTGACCCCCTGAACTAGGATCCACTGACCCAGGATCCACTGACCCAGGACCCACTAACCCACTGACCCAGGGCCCACTGACCCAGGACCCACTGACCCAGGGCCCACTGATCCAGGCCCCAATGACACAGGACCCACTGACCCAGGACCCACTGACCCAGGACCCACTGACCCTCTGACCCACTGACCCACTGACTCAGGTCCCACTGATCAGGCCCCACTGACCCAATAACCAATGACTCAATACCCACTGACCCACTGACCATGGAGCCACTGACTGAATGTTCCTCTGATCCCAGAGCCACTGAGCAACTGACCCAGGACCCGTTGACCCAGGACCCACTGAACTAGGTCCCACTGACCTATTGACCCATTGACCCACTGAACTCGGACCCACAGACCCACTGATCCAGGACCCACTGATCCAGGACCCACTGATCCAGGACCCACACCCACTGACCCGGAACCCACTGACCCAGGACCCAGTGACCCACTGACCAACTGACCCTCTGACCCAGGATCCACTGACCTTCTGAACCAGGACCCACGGATGCACTGACACACTAACCCAGGACCCACTGACCCACTGACCGAGGAACCACTGACCCATGCACCCAGGACCCATTGACCCACTGACCCAGGACCCACTGACCCAGGACTCATTGACCCACTGACCCAAGACCACTGTCCCAGGACCCACTGACCCACGCTGCCTGGACCCACTGACCTGCTGACCCACTGATCCACTGATTCAGCACCCACTGACCCAGGAATAACTGAACCACTGACGCACTGACCACTGACCCCCTGACCCAGGACCCACTGATCCACTGACCCAGGACACACTGAACCACTGACCCACTGACCCCCTGACCCAGGACCCACTGAACCACTGACACATTGACCCATGACCCACTGACCCAGGGCCCACTGACCATGCACCACTGACCCAGGACCCACTGACCCACTGACCCAGGACCCACTGACCCAGGAACCACTGACCCACTGACCCAGGACCCACTGACCCAGGACCCACACCCACTGACCCACTGACCCAGGACCCAGTGACCCACTGACCAACTGACCCTCTGACCCAGGACCCACTGACCCACTGAACTACTGAGCCAGGACCCACTGATGCACTGACACACTGACCCAGGACCCACTGACCCACTGACCGAGGAACCACTGACCCATGCACACAGGACCCATTGACCCACTGATCCAGGACCCACTGACCCAGGACTCATTGACCCACTGACCCAAGGCCCACTGTCCCAGGACCCACTGACCCACGCTGCCTGGACCCACTGACCTGCTGACCCACTGACCCACTGATCCACTGATTCAGCACCCCCTGACCCAGGACCCACTGACCCACTGACCCAGGACCCACTGACCCACTGACCTACTGACCCCCTGAACTAGGACCCACTGACCCACTGACCCAGGATCCACTGACCCAGGATCCACAGACCCACTGACCCAGGACCCACTGAACCAGGTCCCACTGACCCAGGACCCACACCCACTGACCCACTGACCCACTGACACAGTGAACCACTGACCCACTGACCCACTGACCCACTGACCCAGTGAACCAATAACCCAGGACTGACTGACCCACTGACCCACTGACCCAGGACCCACTGACCCACTGACCCACTGACCCACTGAACCACTGACCCACTGACCCACTGACCCACTGACCCACTGACCCTGTGACCCACTGACCCACTGACCCAGCGACCCACTGACCCAGTGAACCACTGACCCACTGACCCACTGACCCACTGACCCAGTGACCCAAGACCCACTGACCCACTGACCTACTGACCCACTGACACAGTGAACCAATGACCCAGTGACCCAAGACCCACTGACCCACTGACCCAGTGAACCAATGACCCAGTGACCCAAGACCCACTGACCCACTGACCCAGTGAACCAATGACCCAGTGACCCAAGACCCACTGACCCACTGACACAAGACCCACTGACCCACTGACCCACTGAACCACTGCCCACTGACCCACTGACCCACTGAACCACTGACCCAGTGAACCACTGACCCAGGACCCACTGACCCACTGACCCAGGACCCACTGAACCACTGACCCACTGACCCAGTAAACCACTGACCCACTGAACCACTGAACCACTGGCCCACTGACCCACTGACCGAGTGAACCACTGACCCACTGACCCACTGACCCACTGACCCAGGACCCACTGACGCACTGACCCACTGACCCACTCAACCACTGACCCACTGACCCACTGACCCAAGACCCACTGACCCACTGACCCACTGAACCACTGACCCACTGACACACTGACCCACTGAACCACTGACCCACTGACCCACTGACCCACTGACCCAGTGAACCACTGACCCACTGACCCACTGACCCACTGACCCAGTGAACCAATGACCCACTGACCCACTGACCCACTGAACCACTGAACCACTGACCCACTGACCCACTGACCCAGTGAACCACTGACCCACTGACCCACTGACCCACTGACCCACTGAACCAATGACCCACTGACCCACTGACCCACCGACCCACTGACCCACTGACCCACTGACCCACTGACCCAGGACCCACTGACCCTGGACCCACTGACCCACTGACCCAGGACCCACTGACCCACTGACCAAGGATGCACTGACCCACTGAACAACTGACCCATGACCCACTGACCCAGGATCCACTGACCGACTGACCCAGGACCCACAGACCCACTGACCCAGGACCAACTGACCCACTGACCCACTGACCCAGGACCCACTGACCCACTGACCCAGGACCCACTGACCCACTGACCCAGGACCAACTGAACCACTGACCCACTGACCCACTGAACCACTGACCCACTGACCCAGTGAACCAATGACCCACTGACCCAGTGAACCACTGACCCACTGACCCAGTGAACCACTGATCACTGACCCAAGACCCACTGACCCAGTGAACCAATGACCCACTGACACACTGATCACTGACCCAAGAACCACTGACCCAGTGAACCACTGACCCACTGACCCAGTGAACCAATGACCCACTGACCCACTGACCCACTGACCTACTGACCCAGTGAACCAATGACCCACTGACCCACTGACCCACTGACCCACTGACCCAGTGAACCAATGACCCACTGACCCACTGACCCAGTGAACCAATGACCCACTGACCCAGTGAACCAATGACCCACTGACCCAGTGAACCACTGACCCACTGACCCAAGACCCACTGACCCAGTGAACCAATGACCCACTGACACACTGATCACTGACCCAAGAACCACTGACCCAGTGAACCACTGACCCACTGACCCAGTGAACCAATGACCCACTGACCCACTGACCCACTGACCTACTGACCCAGTGAACCAATGACCCACTGACCCACTGACCCACTGACCCACTGACCCAGTGAACCAATGACCCACTGACCCACTGACCCAGTGAACCAATGACCCACTGACCCAGTGAACCAATGACCCACTGACCCAGTGAACCACTGACCCACTGACCCAGTGAACCACTGATCACTGACCCAAGACCCACTGACCCAGTGAACCAATGACCCACTGACACACTGATCACTGACCCAAGAACCACTGACCCAGTGAACCACTGACCCACTGACCCAGTGAACCAATGACCCACTGACCCACTGACCCACTGACCCAGTGAACCAATGACCCACTGACCCACTGACCCACTGACCCAGTGAACCAATGACCCACTGACCCACTGACCCACTGACCCAGTGAACCAATGACCCACTGACTGACCCACTGACCCACTGACTCACTGACCCACTGAACCACAGACCCACTGACCCACTGACCCAGTGAACCAAAGACCCACTGACCCACTGACCCAGGACCTACTGACCCACTGACCCAGGACCCACTGACCCACTGACCCAGGACCCACTGATCAAGGACCCACTGATGCAGGATCCACTGACCCAGTGACCCAGTGAGCCACTGAACCTGTGACCCAGGACCCACCGACCGAGGACCCACCGACTGAGGACCCACTGACCCAGGACCCACTGAGCCAGAACCCGCTGACCCAGGACCTACTGACCCAGGACCCACTGAACAACTGAGCAACTGACCCAGGACCCACAGACCCAATGACCCAGGAACCACTGACCCAGGACCCACTGACCCACTGACCCAGGACCCACTGACCCAGGACCCACTGACCCACTGACCCACAGACCAATGACCCACTGAACCACTGACCCACTGACTCACTGAACCACTGACCCACTGACCCACTGAACCAATGACCCAGGACCAACTGACCCACTGACCCAAGACCCACTGACCCAGGACCCACTGAGCCAGAACTCTTTGACTCACTGAGCAACTGACCCAGGACCCGCTGAGCAACTGACCCACTGACGCAGGATCTACTGACCCACTGACCCACTGAGCCAGGACACGCTAAGCCAGGACCCATTGACCCACTGACCCACTGTCCCAGGACCCACTGACTCAGGACCCACTAACCCACTGACCCACTGACGCAGGATCCAGTGACCCTCTGACCCAGGAACCACTGACCCAGGACCCACTGAACCACTGATCCAGTAAACACTGACCCTGGACCCACTGACCCATAACCCAGGACTCAGTGACGCAGGATCCTCTGACCCACTGACCCAGGACCCACTGACCCACTGACCCCCTGAGCCAGGACCCGCTGACCCGGACCCACTTATCCAGGACCCACTGGTCTACTGACCCACTGACCCAGGACCCACTGACCCACTGACCCAATGACCCAGGCGAACTGACCCACTGACTCACTGACCCACTGACCCATAGACCTAAGACCCACTGACCGAATGACCCACTGACCCAAGACCCACTGAACCACTGATCCACAGACCCAGGACACATTGGTGCCAGGACCCACTGACCCGCTGACCCAGGACCCACTGACCCAGGATCCACTGACCCACGACCCACTTACGCAATGGCCCAAGACCCACTGACCCACTGACCCAGTGAACCAATGACCCACTGACCCACTGACCCAGTGAACCAATGACCCACTGACCCAGTGAACCAATGACCCACTGACCCAGTGAACCACTGATCACTGACCCAAGACCCACTGACCCAGTGAACCAATGACCCACTGACACACTGATCACTGACCCAAGAACCACTGACCCAGTGAACCACTGACCCACTGACCCAGTGAACCAATGACCCACTGACCCACTGACCCACTGACCCACTGACCCAGTGAACCAATGACCCACTGACCCACTGACCCAGTGAACCAATGACCCACTGACCCACTGACCCACTGACCCAGTGAACCAATGACCCACTGACTGACCCACTGACCCACTGACCCACTGACCCACTGACCCACTGAACCACAGACCCACTGACCCACAGAACCACTGACCCACTGACCCACTGACCCACTGACCCAGTGAACCAATGACCCACTGACCCACTGACCCAGGACCTACTGACCCACTGACCCACTGACCCAGGACCCACTGACCCACTGACCCAGGACCCACTGATCAAGGACCCACTGATGCAGGATCCACTGACCCAGTGACCCAGTGAGCCACTGAACCTGTGACCCAGGACCCACCGACCGAGGACCCACCGACTGAGGACCCACTGACCCAGGACCCACTGAGCCAGAACCCGCTGACCCAGGACCTACTGACCCAGGACCCACTGAACAACTGAGCAACTGACCCAGGACCCACAGACCCAATGACCCAGGAACCACTGACCCAGGACCCACTGACCCACTGACCCAGGACCCACTGACCCAGGACCCACTGACCCACTGACCCACAGACCAATGACCCACTGAACCACTGACCCACTGACTCACTGAACCACTGACCCACTGACCCACTGAACCAATGACCCAGGACCAACTGACCCACTGACCCAAGACCCACTGACCCAGGACCCACTGAGCCAGAACTCTTTGACTCACTGAGCAACTGACCCAGGACCCGCTGAGCAACTGACCCACTGACGCAGGATCTACTGACCCACTGACCCACTGAGCCAGGACACGCTAAGCCAGGACCCATTGACCCACTGACCCACTGTCCCAGGACCCACTGACTCAGGACCCACTAACCCACTGACCCACTGACGCAGGATCCAGTGACCCTCTGACCCAGGAACCACTGACCCAGGACCCACTGAACCACTGATCCAGTAAACACTGACCCTGGACCCACTGACCCATAACCCACTGACCCAGGACTCAGTGACGCAGGATCCTCTGACCCACTGACCCAGGACCCACTGACCCACTGACCCCCTGAGCCAGGACCCGCTGACCCGGACCCACTGATCCAGGACCCACTGGTCTACTGACCCACTGACCCAGGACCCACTGACCCTCTGACCCAGGACCCACTGACCCACTGACCTAATGACCCAGGCGAACTGACCCACTGACTCACTGACCCACTGACCCATAGACCTAAGACCCACTGACCGAATGACCCACTGACCCAAGACCCACTGAACCACTGATCCACAGACGCACTGACACAATGACCCAGGACCAACTGACCCACTGACCCACTGACCCAAAACCCACTGACCCATTGACCCACTGACCCACTGACCCATAACACATTGGTGCCAGGACCCACTGACCCGCTGACCCAGGACCCACTGACCCAGGATCCACTGACCCACGACCCACTTACGCAATGGCCCAAGACCCACTGACACACTGACCCAGGACACACTGACCCACAGGTCCACTGACCCAGGACCCACAGACCCACTGACCCAGTCCCCACTGATGCACTGACACACTGACCCAGGACCCACAGACCCACTGACCCAGGAACCACTGACCCACTGAACCACTGACCCACTGACCCACTGACCCAATGACCCAGGACCCACTGACCCACTGACACAGGAACCACTGACCAAGGACCCACTGATGCAGGATCCACTGACCCAGTGACCCAGTGAGCCACTGAACCTGTGACCCAGGACCCACCGACCCAGGACCCACTGAACAACTGAGCAACCGACCCAGGACTCACAGACCCAATGACCCAGAAACCACTGACCCAGGACCCACTGACCCACTGACCCAGGACCCACTGACCCAGGACCCACCGACCCAGGACCCACTGAACAACTGAGCAACCGACCCAGGACTCACAGACCCAATGACCCAGAAACCACTGACCCAGGACCCACTGACCCAATGACCCAGAAACCACTGACCCAGGACCCACTGACCAAGGACCCACTGACCCACGAGCCCACTGACCCAGGACCCACTGACCAACTGATCCAGTACACACTGACCCAGGAACCACTGATCCATAACCCACTGACCCAAGACTCAGTGATGCAGGATCCTCTGACCCACTGACCCAGGACCCACTGACCCAGGACCCACTGACCCACTGATCCAGTACACACTGACCCAGGACATACTGACCCATAACCCACTGATGCAGGATCTACTGACCCACTGACCCACTGAGCCAGGACCCGCTGACCAGGACCCACTGACCCAGGACCCACTAATCCACTGACCCACTGACCCAGGACCAACTGACCCACTGACCCACTGACCCACTGGCCCATGCCCCACTGACCCAGGACCCAATGACCCACTGACCCACTGACCCACTGACTCAGGACCCACTGACCCACTGACTCAGGACCCACTGACCCACCGACACACTGGCCCAGGCCCCACTGACCCAGGAACCACTGACCCAGGAACCACTGACCCACTGACCCTCTGACCCAGGACCCACTGACCCACTGCCCCACTGACCCAATGACCCGGACAAACTGACCCACTGACCGAATGACCCACTGAACCAGGAACCACCGACCTACTGATCCATTGACCAAGGACGCACTGACGCAGGATCCACTGACCTGCGGACTCACTGACCCAGGACCCACTGACCTACTGACTTTCTGATCCAGGACCCACTGAACCTCTGACCCAAGACCCACTGGCCCACAGACGCACTGACACAATGACCCAGGACCAACTGACCCACTGACCTACTGACTCAAGACCCACTGACCCACTGACCCACTAACCCAGGACCCACTGACCCAGGACCCACTGGTGCCAGAACCCACTGACGCAGGATCCACTGACCCAGTGATCCAGTGAGCCACTGAACCTGTGACCCAGGACCCACCGACCGAGGACCCACCGACCCAGGAACCACCGACCCAGGACCCACCGACCCAGGACCCACCGACCCAGGACCCACTGACCCAGGACCCACTGACCCAGGACCCACTGACCCAGGACCTACTGACCCAGGACCCACTGAACAACTGAGCAACTGACCCAGGACCCACAGACCCAGTGACCCAGGAACCACTGACCCAGGAACCACTGACCCACTGACCCACTGACCCAATGACCCAGGACCCACTGACCCACTGCCCCAGGACCCACTGACCAAGGACCCACTGATGCAGGATCCACTGACCCAGTGATCCAGTGAGCCACTGAACCTATGACCCAGGACCTACCGACCGAGGACCCACCGACCCAGGACCCACTGACCTGCTGACACAGGACCCTCTGACCAAGGACCAACTGAGCCAGGACCAACTGGGTCAGTGGGCTCCTGGAACAGTGGGTCAGTGTGTCAGTGTGTCCTGGGTCAGTGGTTCCTGGGTCAGTGGGTCAGTGGGTCCTCTGTCAGTGGGTCAGTGTGTCAGTTGGTCCTTGGTCACTGACCCTGGAACCACTGACCCTGGACCCACTGACCCTGGACCCACTGACCCAGGACCCACTGACCCATGACCCAGGACCCGCTGACCCTCTGACCCAGGACCCACTGACCCACTGATCCACTGACCAAGGACCCACTTAACCACTGACCCACTCACCCACTAATCCACAGACCCAAGACACACTGACCCAATGACCCACTGACCCAGGAACCACCGACCCACTGACCCATGGACCAAGGACCCATTGACGCAGGATCCACTGACCTGCGGACCCACTGACCCAGGACCCACTGACCCACTGACCCTCTGACCCAGGACCCACTGACCCACTGATCCACTGGCCAAGGACCCACTGACCTACTGACCCACTGACCCAATGACCCAGGACCCAATGACCCACTGACCCAAGACCCACTGACCCACTGACCCGCTGACCCACGACCCACTGGCCCAATGAGCCACTCACCGAATGTCCGACTCATCCAGAATCCACTGACCCACTGACCCAGGACCCGCTGACCCAGGACCCGCTGACCCAGGACCCACTGCCCCAGAACCCACTGACCCAGAACCCACTGACCCACTGAGCAACTGACCCAGGACCCGCTGAGCAACTGACCCACTGATCCACTGACCAATGAACCACTGAACCACTGACCTACTGACCCACTGATCCACTAACCCACTGAACCAGGACCCACTGGGGCACTGACCCAGGACCCACTGACCCAGGACCCACTGAGCCATTGACCCACTGAGCCAGGACCCACCGACCGACTGACCCCAGGACCCACTGACCGAGGATCCACCGACCCAAAACCCACTGACCAATGACATACTGACACATTGACCCAGGATCCACTGACCCACATACCCAGCACCCATTGAACCACTGACCCAGGACCCACTGACCCAGGACCTACTGACCCACTGACCCACTGACCCGCTGACACAGTACGTACTGACCCAGGACGCACTGACGCAGGACCCACTGACCCACTGACCTACTGACCCACTGACCCACTGTTCCACTGACCCACTGACACAATGCCCCACCGACCCAGAAACCAGTGACCCACTGACCTACTGATCCACTAATCCAATGATTAACTGACCAAATGGCCCACTGACCGAATGACCCACTGACCCACTAACCCAGGACACACTGACCCAGGATCCACTGACCCACTGAGCAACTGACCCAGGGCCCGCTGACACAGGACCCACTGACCCACTGACCTCCTGACCCAGGATATACTGACCAGCTGACCCACTGACCCAGGACACACTAACCCACTGACCCAGGACCCAATGGCCGAATGACCCACTGAGCCACTGACCCAGGACCCACTGACCCACTGACCAACGGACCCACTGACCCACTGACCCTCTGACCCAGGACCCACTGACCCAGGGCCCACTGACCCAGGGCTCACTGATCCACGACCCATTGACCCAGGTCACGTTGACCCAGGACCCACTGACCCACTGATGCAGGATCCACTGACCCACTGAACCGCTGACCCACTGACCCAGGACCCACTGACCCAGGACCAACTGAACAAGGAACCACTGAACCACTGACCCACTGGCCCAGAAACCACAGACCCAGCACTCAATGACCCATGGAGCCAAGACCCATTGACCCACTGACCCACTGACCCAGGACCCACTGACCCAGCACTCAATGACCCATGGAGCCAAGACCCATTGACCCACTGACCCACTGACCCAGGACCCACTGACCCAGCACTCAATGACCCATGGAGCCAAGACCCGTTGACCCACTGACCCACTGACCCAGGACCCACTGACACAATGACCTGCCGACCCAGGACCCAGTGACCAACTGACCTAATGACCCACTGACCGAATGACCCACTGACCCAGGACCCAATGGCCGAATGACCCACTGAGCCACTGACCCAGGACCCACTGACCCACTGACCAACGGACCCACTGACCCACTGACCCTCTGACCCAGGACCCACTGACCCAGGGCCCACTGACCCAGGGCTCACTGATCCACGACCCATTGACCCAGGTCACGTTGACCCAGGACCCACTGACCCACTGACGCAGGATCCACTGACCCACTGAACCGCTGACCCACTGACCCAGGACCCACTGACCCAGGACCAACTGAACAAGGACCCACTGAACCACTGACCCACTGGCCCAGAAACCACAGACCCAGCACTCAATGACCCATGGAGCCAAGACCCATTGACCCACTGACCCACTGACCCAGGACCCACTGACCCAGCACTCAATGACCCATGGAGCCAAGACCCATTGACCCACTGACCCACTGACCCAGGACCCACTGACCCACTGACACAATGACCTGCCGACCCAGGACCCAGTGACCAACTGACCTAATGACCCACTGACCCAGTGATAAACTGACTGAATGACCCACTGACCGAATGACCCACTGACCCAGGACCAACTGACCCATTGACCCACTGAGCAACTGACCCAGGACCCACTGACCCAGGATCCACTGACCCACTGACCCACTGACCGAGGACCCACTGACCAGCAGTCACTGACCCAGGACCCACTGACCAAGGACCCAATGTTGCAGGATCTACTTAACCACTGACCCAGAGCAACTGACCCACTGATCAACAGTTCCACTGATCCACTGACCCTCGACCCCATGATCCACTGACCCAGGACCCACTGACCCAGGACCCACTGGCCCAGGACCCACTGACCCAGAACCCACATTGACGCAGAACCCACTGACGCACTGACCCACGACGCACTGACACAGGACCCAGGACACACTGACCCACTGACCCAGGACCCACTGAGCCATTGAGCAATGAGCCAAAACCACTGACCGACTGGACCCGTGACCCAGGACCCACTGACCGAGAACCCACCAACCCAGGACCCACGAACCCAGGACACACTGACCCAGGGCCCACTGACCCACTGACCCACTGACCCACTGACCCACTGACCCCCTGACCCAGGACCCAATGACCTACTGACCGAATGACCCACTGAGCCACTGACCCAGGACCCGCAGACCCATTGAGCCATTGACCCAATGATCCACTGACCCAGGACCCACTGACCCTCTGACCCAGGATCCACTGACCCACTGATGCAGGACCCATTGACCTGCTGATGCAGGACCCACTGACCCACTGATTAGTTGACCCAGGACCTACTGACGCAGGATCCACTGACCCACCGACCTACTGATCCAGTGAGCCAGGACACGTTAACCCAGGACCATTGACCCAGGACCCGCTAACCCAGGACCCACTGACCCAGGACCCACTGACCCAGGACCCAGGACCCAATGATCCAGGATCCACTGACCCACTGACGAACTGTCCCAGGACCCACTGACCCAGGACCCACTTACCCATGACCCAGGACCCGCTGACCCTCTGACCCAGGACCCCCTGACCCACTGATCCACTGACCAAGGATCCACTTAACCACTGACCCACTCACCCACTAATCCACAGACCCAAGACACACTGACCCAATGACCCACTGACCCAGGAACCACCGACCCACTGACCCATGGACCAAGGACCCATTGACGCAGGATCCACTGACCTGCGGACCCACTGACCCAGGACCCACTGACCCACTGACGCTCTGACCCAGGACCCACTGACCCAAGACCCACTGACCCACTGACCCGCTGACCCACGACCCACTGGCCCAATGAGCCACTCACCGAATGACCGACTCATCCAGAATCCACTGACCCACTGATCCACTGACCCAGGACCCGCTGACCCAGGACCCGCTGACCCAGGACCCACTGCCCCAGAACCCACTGCCCCAGAACCCACTGACCCACTGAGCAAATGACCCAGGACCCGCTGAGCAACTGACCCACTGATCCACTGACCTATGAACCACTGAACCACTGACCTACTGACCCACTGACCCACTAACCCACTGAACCAGGACCCACTGGGGCACTGACCCAGGACCCACTGACCCAGGACCCACTGAGCCATTGACCCACTGAGCCAGGACCCACCGACCGACTGACCCCAGGACCCACTGACCGAGGACCCACCGACCCAAAACCCACTGACCAATGACATACTGACACATTGACCCAGGATCCACTGACCCACATACCCAGCACCCATTGAACCACTGACCCAGGACCCACTGACCCAGGACCTACTGACCCACTGACACACTGACCCGCTGACACAGTACGTACTGACCCAGGACGCACTGATGCAGGACCCACTGACCCACTGACCTACTGACCCACTGACCCACTGTTCCACTGACCCACTGACACAATGCCCCACCGACCCAGAAACCAGTGACCCACTGACCTAATGATCCACTAATCCAATGATTAACTGACCAAATGGCCCACTGACCGAATGACCCACTGACCCAGGACACACTGACCCAGGATCCACTGACCCACTGAGCAACTGACCCAGGGCCCGCTGACCCAGGACCCACTTACCCACTGACCTCCTGACCCAGGATACACTGACCCGCTGACCCCCTGACCCAGGACACACTAACCCACTGACCCAGGACCCAATGACCGAATGACCCACTGAGCCACTGACCCAGGACCCACTGACCCACTGACCAATGGACCCACTGACCCACTGACCCTCTGACCCAGGACTCACTGACCCAGGGCCCACAGACCCAGGGCTCACTGATCCACGACCCATTGACCCAGGTCACGTTGACCCAGGACCCACTGACCCACTGACGCAGGATCCACTGACCCACTGACCCTCTGACCCAGGACCCACTGACCCACTGATCCACTGGCCAAGTACCCACTGACCCACTGACCCAATGACCCAGGACCCACTGACCCACTGACCCTCTGACCCAGGACCCACTGACCCACTGACCCGCTGACCCACGACCCACTGTCCCAATGAGCCACTCACCGAATGACCGACTCATCCAGAATCCACTGACCCACTGATCCACTGACCCAGGACCCGCTGACCCAGGACCCGCTGACCCAGGACCCGCTGACCCAGGACCCACTGCCCCAGAACCCACTGACCCACTGAGCAACTGACCCAGGACCCGCTGAGCCTCTGACCCAGGACCCACTGACCCAGGGCCCACTGACCCAGGGCTCACTGATCCACGACCCATTGACCCAGGTCACGTTGACCCAGGACCCACTGACCCACTGATGCAGGATCCACTGACCCACTGAACCGCTGACCCACTGACCCAGGACCCACTGACCCAGGACCAACTGAACAAGGAACCACTGAACCACTGACCCACTGGCCCAGAAACCACAGACCCAGCACTCAATGACCCATGGAGCCAAGACCCATTGACCCACTGACCCACTGACCCAGGACCCACTGACCCAGCACTCAATGACCCATGGAGCCAAGACCCATTGACCCACTGACCCACTGACCCAGGACCCACTGACCCAGCACTCAATGACCCATGGAGCCAAGACCCGTTGACCCACTGACCCACTGACCCAGGACCCACTGACACAATGACCTGCCGACCCAGGACCCAGTGACCAACTGACCTAATGACCCACTGACCCAGTGATAAACTGACTGAATGACCCACTGACCGAATGACCCACTGACCCAGGACCCAATGGCCGAATGACCCACTGAGCCACTGACCCAGGACCCACTGACCCACTGACCAACGGACCCACTGACCCACTGACCCTCTGACCCAGGACCCACTGACCCAGGGCCCACTGACCCAGGGCTCACTGATCCACGACCCATTGACCCAGGTCACGTTGACCCAGGACCCACTGACCCACTGACGCAGGATCCACTGACCCACTGAACCGCTGACCCACTGACCCAGGACCCACTGACCCAGGACCAACTGAACAAGGACCCACTGAACCACTGACCCACTGGCCCAGAAACCACAGACCCAGCACTCAATGACCCATGGAGCCAAGACCCATTGACCCACTGACCCACTGACCCAGGACCCACTGACCCACTGACACAATGACCTGCCGACCCAGGACCCAGTGACCAACTGACCTAATGACCCACTGACCCAGTGATAAACTGACTGAATGACCCACTGACCGAATGACCCACTGACCCAGGACCAACTGACCCATTGACCCACTGAGCAACTGACCCAGGACCCACTGACCCAGGATCCACTGACCCACTGACCCACTGACCGAGGACCCACTGACCAGCACTCACTGACCCAGGACCCACTGACCAAGGACCCAATGTTGCAGGATCTACTTAACCACTGACCCAGAGCAACTGACCCACTGATCAACAGTTCCACTGATCCACTGACCCTCGACCCCATGATCCACTGACCCAGGACCCACTGACCCAGGACCCACTGGCCCAGGACCCACTGACCCAGAACCCACATTGACGCAGAACCCACTGACGCACTGACCCACGACGCACTGACACAGGACCCAGGACACACTGACCCACTGACCCAGGACCCACTGAGCCATTGAGCAATGAGCCAAAACCACTGACCGACTGGACCCGTGACCCAGGACCCACTGACCGAGAACCCACCAACCCAGGACCCACGAACCCAGGACACACTGACCCAGGGCCCACTGACCCACTGACCCACTGACCCACTGACCCACTGACCCACTGACCCCCTGACCCAGGACCCAATGACCTACTGACCGAATGACCCACTGAGCCACTGACCCAGGACCCGCAGACCCATTGAGCCATTGACCCAATGATCCACTGACCCAGGACCCACTGACCCTCTGACCCAGGATCCACTGACCCACTGATGCAGGACCCATTGACCTGCTGATGCAGGACCCACTGACCCACTGATTAGTTGACCCAGGACCTACTGACGCAGGATCCACTGACCCACCGACCTACTGATCCAGTGAGCCAGGACACGTTAACCCAGGACCATTGACCCAGGACCCGCTAACCCAGGACCCACTGACCCAGGACCCACTGACCCAGGACCCAGGACCCAATGATCCAGGATCCACTGACCCACTGACGAACTGTCCCAGGACCCACTGACCCAGGACCCACTTACCCATGACCCAGGACCCGCTGACCCTCTGACCCAGGACCCCCTGACCCACTGATCCACTGACCAAGGATCCACTTAACCACTGACCCACTCACCCACTAATCCACAGACCCAAGACACACTGACCCAATGACCCACTGACCCAGGAACCACCGACCCACTGACCCATGGACCAAGGACCCATTGACGCAGGATCCACTGACCTGCGGACCCACTGACCCAGAACCCACTGACCCACTGACGCTCTGACCCAGGACCCACTGACCCAAGACCCACTGACCCACTGACCCGCTGACCCACGACCCACTGGCCCAATGAGCCACTCACCGAATGACCGACTCATCCAGAATCCACTGACCCACTGATCCACTGACCCAGGACCCGCTGACCCAGGACCCGCTGACCCAGGACCCACTGCCCCAGAACCCACTGCCCCAGAACCCACTGACCCACTGAGCAAATGACCCAGGACCCGCTGAGCAACTGACCCACTGATCCACTGACCTATGAACCACTGAACCACTGACCTACTGACCCACTGACCCACTAACCCACTGAACCAGGACCCACTGGGGCACTGACCCAGGACCCACTGACCCAGGACCCACTGAGCCATTGACCCACTGAGCCAGGACCCACCGACCGACTGACCCCAGGACCCACTGACCGAGGACCCACCGACCCAAAACCCACTGACCAATGACATACTGACACATTGACCCAGGATCCACTGACCCACATACCCAGCACCCATTGAACCACTGACCCAGGACCCACTGACCCAGGACCTACTGACCCACTGACACACTGACCCGCTGACACAGTACGTACTGACCCAGGACGCACTGATGCAGGACCCACTGACCCACTGACCTACTGACCCACTGACCCACTGTTCCACTGACCCACTGACACAATGCCCCACCGACCCAGAAACCAGTGACCCACTGACCTAATGATCCACTAATCCAATGATTAACTGACCAAATGGCCCACTGACCGAATGACCCACTGACCCAGGACACACTGACCCAGGATCCACTGACCCACTGAGCAACTGACCCAGGGCCCGCTGACCCAGGACCCACTTACCCACTGACCTCCTGACCCAGGATACACTGACCCGCTGACCCCCTGACCCAGGACACACTAACCCACTGACCCAGGACCCAATGACCGAATGACCCACTGAGCCACTGACCCAGGACCCACTGACCCACTGACCAATGGACCCACTGACCCACTGACCCTCTGACCCAGGACTCACTGACCCAGGGCCCACAGACCCAGGGCTCACTGATCCACGACCCATTGACCCAGGTCACGTTGACCCAGGACCCACTGACCCACTGACGCAGGATCCACTGACCCACTGACCCTCTGACCCAGGACCCACTGACCCACTGATCCACTGGCCAAGTACCCACTGACCCACTGACCCAATGACCCAGGACCCACTGACCCACTGACCCTCTGACCCAGGACCCACTGACCCACTGACCCGCTGACCCACGACCCACTGTCCCAATGAGCCACTCACCGAATGACCGACTCATCCAGAATCCACTGACCCACTGATCCACTGACCCAGGACCCGCTGACCCAGGACCCGCTGACCCAGGACCCGCTGACCCAGGACCCACTGCCCCAGAACCCACTGACCCACTGAGCAACTGACCCAGGACCCGCTGAGCAACTGACCCACTGATCCACTGACCAATGACCCACTGAACCACTAATCCACTGACCAAGGATCCACTGACGCAGGACTCACTGACCCATTGACCCAGGAATCACTGACCAAGGACCCACTGACGCAGGACCCACTGACCCACTGACCCAGGATAACTGACCAAGGACCCACTGACGCAGGATCCACTGACCCATTGACCCACTGACCCACTGGCTCCGTGTCCCAGGGACTCACCGACCGAGGACCCTCCGACTGAGGATCCACCGACCCAGGACCCACCGACCCAGGACCCACTGAGCCATTGACCCACTGAGCCAGGACCCACCGACCGACTGGATCCAGGACCCACTGACCGAGGACCCACCGACCCAAAACCCACTGACCAATGACATACTGACACACTGACCCACATACCCAGCACCCATTGAACCACTGACCCAGGACCCACTGACCCAGGACCCACTGACCCAGGACCTACTGACCCACTGACCCACTGACCCGCTGACACAGTACGTACTGACCCAGGATGCACTGACGCAGGATCCACTGACCCAGGACCCACTGACCTGCTGACCCAGGACCCAATGATCCAGGATCCACTGACACACTGACGAACTGTCCCAGGACCCACTGACCCAGGACCCACTGACCCACTGACCCAAAACCCACTGACCCACTGACCCAGGACCAGCTGACCCTCTGACCCAGGACCCACTGACCCACTGATCCACTGACCAAGGACCCACTGAACCAATGACCCACTGACCCAGGAACCACCGACCCACTGACCCATGGACCAAGTACCCACTGACGCAGGATCCACTGACCTGCGGTCCCACTGACCCAGGACCCACTGACCCACTGACCCTCTGACCCAGGACCCACTGACCAACTGACCCAATGACCCAGGACCCACTGACCCACTGACCCAAGACCCACTGACCCACTGACCTGCTGACCCACGACCCACTGGCCCAATGAGCCACTCACCGAATGACCGACTCATCCAGAATCCACTGACCCAAGACCCACTGACCCACTGACCCGCTGACCCACGACCCACTGGCCCAATGAGCCACTCACCGAATGACCGACTCATCCAGAATCCACTGACCCACTGATCCACTGACCCAGGACCCACTGAGCCATTGACCCACTGAGCCAGGACCCACCGACCGACTGACCCCAGGACCCACTGACCGAGGACCCACCGACCCAAAACCCACTGACCAATGACATACTGACACATTGACCCAGGATCCACTGACTCACATACCCAGCACCCATTGAACCACTGACCCAGGACCCATTGACCCAGGACCTACTGACCCACTGACCCACTGACCCGCTGACACAGTACGTACTGACCCAGAATGCACTGATGCAGGACTCACTGACCCAGGACCCACTGACCTGCTGACCCAGGACCCAATGATCCAGGATCCACTGACCCACTGATGAACTGTCCCAGGACCCACTGAATCAGGACCCACTGACCCACTGACCCAGGACCCACTGACCCACTGACCCAGGACCCACTGACCCTCTGACCCAGGACCCACTGACCCACTGATCCACTGACCAAGGACCCACTGAACCAATGACCCACTGACCCAGGAACCACCGACCCACTGACCCATGGACCAAGGACCCACTGACGCAGGATCCACTGACCTGCGGTCCCACTGACCCAAGACCCACTGACCCACTGACCCAATGACCCAGGACCCACTGACCCACTGACGCAAGACCCACTGACCCACTGACCCGCTGACCCACGACCCACTGGCCCAATGAGCCACTCACCGAATGACCGACTCATCCAGAATCCACTGACCCACTGACCCAGGACCCACTGAGCCATTGACCCACTGAGCCAGGACCCACCGACCGACTGACCCCAGGACCCACTGACTGAGGACCCACCGACCCAGGACCCACCGACCCAGGACCCACCGACCCAGGACCCACTGAGCCATTGAGCAATGAGCCAAAACCATTGACCGACTGGACCCGTGACCCAGGACCCACTGACCGAGAACCCACCAACCCAGGACCCACGAACCCAGGACACACTGACCCAGGGCCCACTGACCCACTGACCCACTGACCCCCTGACCCAGGACCCAATCACCTACTGACCGAATGACCCACTGAGCCACTGACCCAGGACCCGCAGAACCATTGAGCCATTGACCCAATGATCCACTGACCCAGGACCCACTGACCCTCTGACCCAGGATCCACTGATGCAGGACCCATTGACCTGCTGATGCAGGACCCACTGACCCACTGATTAGTTGACCCAGGACCTACTGACGCAGGATCCACTGACCCACCGACCTACTGATCCAGTGAGCCAGGACACGTTAACCCAGGACCATTGACCCAGGACCCGCTAACCCAGGACCCACTGACCCAGGACCCACTGACCCAGGACCCAGGACCCAATGATCCAGGATCCACTGACCCACTGACGAAATGTCCCAGGACCCACTGACCCAGGACCCACTGACCCATGACCCAGGACCCGCTGACCCTCTGACCCAGGACCCCCTGACCCACTGATCCACTGACCAAGGACCCACTTAACCACTGACCCACTCACCCACTAATCCACAGACCCAAGACACACTGACCCAATGACCCACTGACCCAGGAACCACCGACCCACTGACCCATGGACCAAGGACCCATTGATGCAGGATCCACTGACCTGCAGACTCACTGACCCAGGACCCACTGACCCACTGACCCTCTGACCCAGGACCCACTGACCCAAGACCCACTGACCCACTGACCCGCTGACCCACGACCCACTGGCCCAATGAGCCACTCACCGAATGTCCGACTCATCCAGAATCCACTGACCCACTGATCCACTGACCCAGGACCCGCTGACCCAGGACCCGCTGACCCAGGACCCACTGCCCCAGAACCCACTGACCCAGAACCCACTGACCCAGAACCCACTGACACACTGAGCAAATTACCCAGGACCCGCTGAGCAACTGACCCACTGATCCACTGACCAATGACCCACTGAACCACTGACCTACTGACCCACTGACCCACTAACCCACTGAACCAGGACCCACTGGGGCACTGACCCAGGACCCACTGTCCCAGGACCCACTGAGCCATTGACCCACTGAGCCAGGACCCACCGACCGACTGACCCCAGGACCCACTGACCGAGGACCCACCGACCCAAAACACACTGACCAATGACATACTGACACATTGACCCAGGATCCACTGCCCCACATACCCAGCACCCATTGAACCACTGACCCAGGACCCACTGACCCAGGACCTACTGACCCACTGACCCACTGACCCGCTGACACAGTACGTACTGACCCAGGACGCACTGACGCAGGACCCACTGACCCACTGACCTACTGACCCACTGACCCACTGTTCCACTGACCCACTGACACAATGCCCCACCGACCCAGAAACCAGTGACCCACTGACCTACTGATCCACTAATCCAATGATTAACTGACCAAATGGCCCACTGACCGAATGACCCACTGACCCACTGACCCAGGACCCACTGAGCCATTGACCCACTGAGCCAGGACCCACCGACCGACTGACCCCAGGACCCACTGACCGAGGACCCACCGACCCAAAACCCACTGACCAATGACATACTGACACATTGACCCAGGATCCACTGACCCACATACCCAGCACCCATTGAACCACTGACCCAGGACCCACTGACCCAGGACCTACTGACCCATTGACCCACTGACCCACCGACCCACTGGCCCCGTGACCCAGGACCCACCAACCGAGGACCCTCTGACTGAGGACCCACCGACCCAGGACCCACCGACCCAGGACCCACTGAGCCATTGAGCAATGAGCCAAAACCACTGACCGACTGGACCCGTGACCCAGGACCCACTGACCGAGAACCCACCAACCCAGGACCCACGAACCCAGGACACACTGACCCAGGGCCCACTGACCCACTGACCCACTGACCCACTGACCCACTGACCCCCTGACCCAGGACCCAATGACCTACTGACCGAATGACCTACTGAGCCACTGACCCAGGACCCGCAGACCCATTGAGCCATTGACCCAATGATCCACTGACCCAGGACCCACTGACCCTCTGACCCAGGATCCACTGACCCACTGATGCAGGACCCATTGACCTGCTGATGCAGGACCAACTGACCCACTGATTAGTTGACCCAGGACCTACTGACGCAGGATCCACTGACCCACCGACCTACTGATCCAGTGAGCCAGGACACGTTAACCCAGGACCATTGACCCAGGACCCGCTAACCCAGGACCCACTGACCCAGGACCCACTGACCTGCTGACCCAGGACCCAATGATCCAGGATCCACTGACCCACTGACGAACTGTCCCAGGACCCACTGACCCAGGACCCACTTACCCATGACCCAGGACCCGCTGACCCTCTGACCCAGGACCCCCTGACCCACTGATCCACTGACCAAGGACCCACTTAACCACTGACCCACTCACCCACTAATCCACAGACCCAAGACACACTGACCCAATGACCCACTGACCCAGGAACCACCGACCCACTGACCCATGGACCAAGGACCCATTGACGCAGGATCCACTGACCTGCGGACCCACTGACCCAGGACCCACTGACCCACTGACGCTCTGACCCAGGACCCACTGACCCAAGACCCACTGACCCACTGACCCGCTGACCCACGACCCACTGGCCCAATGAGCCACTCACCGAATGACCGACTCATCCAGAATCCACTGACCCACTGATCCACTGACCCAGGACCCACTGACCCAGGACCCGCTGACCCAGGACCCACTGCCCCAGAACCCACTGACCCACTGAGCAAATGACCCAGGACCCGCTGAGCAACTGACCCACTGATCCACTGACCAATGAACCACTGAACCACTGACCTACTGACCCACTGACCCACTAGCCCACTGAACCAGGACCCACTGGGGCACTGACCCAGGACCCACTGACCCAGGACCCACTGAGCCATTGACCCACTGAGCCAGGACCCACCGACCGACTGACCCCAGGACCCACTGACCGAGGACCCACCGACCCAAAACCCACTGACCAATGACATACTGACACATTGACCCAGGATCCACTGACCCACATACCCAGCACCCATTGAACCACTGACCCAGGACCCACTGACCCAGGACCTACTGACCCACTGACCCACTGACCCGCTGACACAGTACGTACTGACCCAGGACGCACTGATGCAGGACCCACTGACCCACTGACCTACTGACCCACTGACCCACTGTTCCACTGACCCACTGACACAATGCCCCACCGACCCAGAAACCAGTGACCCACTGACCTACTGATCCACTAATCCAATGATTAACTGACCAAATGGCCCACTGACCGAATGACCCACTGACCCAGGACACACTGACCCAGGATCCACTGACCCACTGAGCAACTGACCCAGGGCCCGCTGACCCAGGACCCACTTACCCACTGACCTCCTGACCCAGGACACACTAACCCACTGACCCAGGACCCAATGACCGAATGACCCACTGAGCCACTGACCCAGGACCCACTGACCCACTGACCAATGGACCCACTGACCCACTGACCCTCTGACCCAGGACTCACTGACCCAGGGCCCACAGACCCAGGGCTCACTGATCCACGACCCATTGACCCAGGTCACGTTGACCCAGGACCCACTGACCCACTGACCAATGGACCCACTGACCCACTGACCCTCTGACCCAGGACTCACTGACCCAGGGCCCACAGACCCAGGGCTCACTGATCCACGACCCATTGACCCAGGTCACGTTGACCCAGGACCCACTGACCCACTGACGCAGGATCCACTGACCCACTGAACCGCTGACCAACTGACCCAGGACCCACTGACCCAGGACTAACTGAACAAGGACCCACTGAACCACTGACCCACTGGCCCAGGAACCACTGGCCCAGCACTCAATGACCCATGGAGCCAAGACCCATTGACCCACTGACCCACTGACCCAGGACCCACTGACCCACTGACACAATGACCTGCCGACCCAGGACCCAGTGACCCACTGACCCAGTGATAAACTGACTGAATGACCCACTGACCGAATGACCCACTGACCCAGGACCAACTGACCCACTGACCCATTGACCCACTGAGCAACTGACCCAGGACCCACTGACCCAGGATCCACTGACCCACTGACCCACTGACCGAGGACCCACTGACCAGCACTCACTGACCCAGGACCCACTGACCAAGGACCCAATGTTGCAGGATCTACTGAACCACTGACCCAGAGCAACTGACCCACTGATCAACAGTTCCACTGATCCACTGACCCTCGACCCCATGATCCACTGACCCAAGGACCCAGGACACACTGACCCACTGACCCAGGACCCACTGAACCAGGACCCACTGACCCAGGACCCACTGACCCAGGACCCACTGACCCAGAACCCACATTGACCCAGGACCCACTGACCCAACTGATGCAGAACCCACTGACGCACTGACCCACGACGCACTGACACAGGACCCATGGACCCACTGATCAACTGACCTAGGACCCACTGACCCAGGACCCACTGACCCAGGACCCACTGACGCAGGAACTACTGACCACTGAAACAATGACCCAGGACACACTGACCCAGGATCCACTGACCCACTGAGCAACTGACCCAGGACCCGCTGAGCAACTGACCCACTGATGCACTGACCAATGACCCACTGAACCACTGACCTACTGACCCACTGACCCACTAACCCACTGAACCAGGACCCACTGGGGCACAGACCTAGGACCCACTGACCAAGGACCCACAGACCCAGGACCCACCGACCCAGAATCCACTGAGCCATTGACCCACTGAGCCAGGATCCACTGACCGACTGGACCCGTGACCCAGGACCCACTGACCGAGAACCCACCAACCCAGGACCCACGAATCCAGGACACACTGACCCACTGACCCACTGACCCACTGACCCTCTGACCCAGGATACACTAACCCACTGACCCAGGACCCAATGACCCACTGACCGAATGACCCACTGAGCCACTGACCCAAGACCCGCTAACCCAGGACCATTGACCCAGGACCCGCTAACCCACTGACCCAGGACCCACTGACCTGCTGACCCAGGACCCAATGATCCAGGATCCACTGACCCACTGACGAACTGTCCCAGGACCCACTGACCCAGGACCCACTTACCCATGACCCAGGACCCGCTGACCCTCTGACCCAGGACCTCCTGACCCACTGATCCACTGACTAAGGACCCACTTAACCACTGACCCACTCACCCACTAATCCACAGACCCAAGACACACTGACCCAATGACCCACTGACCCAGGAACCACCGACCCACTGACGAACTGTCCCAGGACCCACTGACCCAGGACCCACTTACCCATGACCCAGGACCCGCTGACCCTCTGACCCAGGACCCCCTGACCCACTGATCCACTGACTAAGGACCCACTTAACCACTGACCCACTCACCCACTAATCCACAGACCCAAGACACACTGACCCAATGACCCACTGACCCAGGAACCACCGACCCACTGACCCATGGACCAAGGACCCATTGACGCAGGATCCACTGACCTGCGGACCCACTGACCCACTGATCCACTGACCAATGAACCACTGAACCACTGACCTACTGACCCACTGACCCACTAGCCCACTGAACCAGGACCCACTGGGGCACTGACCCAGGACCCACTGACCCAGGACCCACTGAGCCATTGACCCACTGAGCCAGGACCCACCGACCGACTGACCCCAGGACCCACTGACCGAGGACCCACCGACCCAAAACCCACTGACCAATGACATACTGACACATTGACCCAGGATCCACTGACCCACATACCCAGCACCCATTGAACCACTGACCCAGGACCCACTGACCCAGGACCTACTGACCCACTGACCCACTGACCCGCTGACACAGTACGTACTGACCCAGGACGCACTGATGCAGGACCCACTGACCCACTGACCTACTGACCCACTGACCCACTGTTCCACTGACCCACTGACACAATGCCCCACCGACCCAGAAACCAGTGACCTACTGATCCACTAATCCAATGATTAACTGACCAAATGGCCCACTGACCGAATGACCCACTGACCCAGGACACACTGACCCAGGATCCACTGACCCACTGAGCAACTGACCCAGGGCCCGCTGACCCAGGACCCACTTACCCACTGACCTCCTGACCCAGGATACACTGACCCGCTGACCCCCTGACCCAGGACACACTAACCCACTGACCCAGGACCCAATGACCGAATGACCCACTGAGCCACTGACCCAGGACCCACTGACCCACTGACCAATGGACCCACTGACCCACTGACCCTCTGACCCAGGACTCACTGACCCAGGGCCCACAGACCCAGGGCTCACTGATCCACGACCCATTGACCCAGGTCACATTGACCCAGGACCCACTGACCCACTGACCAATGGACCCACTGACCCACTGACCAATGGACCCACTGACCCACTGACCCTCTGACCCAGGACTCGCTGACCCAGGGCCCACAGACCCAGGGCTCACTGATCCACGACCCATTGACCCAGGTCACGTTGACCCAGGACCCACTGACCCACTGACGCAGGATCCACTGACCCACTGAACCGCTGACCAACTGACCCAGGACCCACTGACCCAGGACTAACTGAACAAGGACCCACTGAACCACTGACCCACTGGCCCAGGAACCACTGGCCCAGCACTCAATGACCCATGGAGCCAAGACCCATTGACCCACTGACCCACTGACCCAGGACCCACTGACCCAGCACTCAATGACCCATGGAGCCAAGACCCATTGACCCACTGACCCACTGACCCAGGACCCACTGACCCACTGACACAATGACCTGCCGACCCAGGACCCAGTGACCCACTGACCCAGTGATAAACTGACTGAATGACCCACTGACCGAATGACCCACTGACCCAGGACCAACTGACCCACTGACCCATTGACCCACTGAGCAACTGACCCAGGACCCACTGACCCAGGATCCACTGACCCACTGACCCACTGACCGAGGACCCACTGACCAGCACTCACTGACCCAGGACCCACTGACCAAGGACCCAATGTTGCAGGATCTACTGAACCACTGACCCAGAGCAACTGACCCACTGATCAACAGTTCCACTGATCCACTGACCCTCGACCCCATGATCCACTGACCCAAGGACCCAGGACACACTGACCCACTGACCCAGGACCCACTGAACCAGGACCCACTGACCCAGGACCCACTGACCCAGGACCCACTGACCCAGAACCCACATTGACCCAGGACCCACTGACCCAACTGATGCAGAACCCACTGACGCACTGACCCACGACGCACTGACACAGGACCCATGGACCCACTGATCAACTGACCTAGGACCCACTGACCCAGGACCCACTGACCCAGGACCCACTGACGCAGGAACTACTGACCACTGAAACAATGACCCAGGACACACTGACCCAGGATCCACTGACCCACTGAGCAACTGACCCAGGACCCGCTGAGCAACTGACCCACTGATGCACTGACCAATGACCCACTGAACCACTGACCTACTGACCCACTGACCCACTAACCCACTGAACCAGGACCCACTGGGGCACAGACCTAGGACCCACTGACCAAGGACCCACAGACCCAGGACCCACCGACCCAGAATCCACTGAGCCATTGACCCACTGAGCCAGGATCCACTGACCGACTGGACCCGTGACCCAGGACCCACTGACCGAGAACCCACCAACCCAGGACCCACGAACCCAGGACACACTGACCCACTGACCCACTGACCCACTGACCCTCTGACCCAGGATACACTAACCCACTGACCCACTGACCCAGGACCCAATGACCCACTGACCGAATGACCCACTGAGCCACTGACCCAGGACCCGCTAACCCAGGACCATTGACCCAGGACCCGCTAACCCACTGACCCAGGACCCACTGACCTGCTGACCCAGGACCCAATGATCCAGGATCCACTGACCCACTGACAAACTGTCCCAGGACCCACTGACCCAGGACCCACTGACCCACTGACCCAGGACCCGCTGACCCACTGACCCAGGACCCGCTGACCCTCTGAGCCAGGACCCACTGACCCACTGATCCACTGACCAAGGACCCACTGAACCAATGACCCACTGACCCAGGAACCGCCGACCCACTGACCCATGGACCAAGGACCCACTGACGCAGGATCCACTGACCCAGGACACACTGACCCACTGATCCACTGGCCAAGGACCCACTGACCCACTGACCCAAGACCCACTGACCCACTGACCCTCTGACCCAGGACCCACTGACCCACTGACCCGCTGACCCAGAACCCACTGACCCACTGAGCAACTGACCCAGGACCCGCTGAGCAACTGACCCACTGATCCACTGACCAATGACCCACTGAACCACTGACCCACTAATCCACTGACCAAGGATCCACTGACGCAGGACTCACTGACCCATTGACCCAGGAATCACTGACCAAGGACCCACTGACGCAGGATCCACTGACCCATTGACCCACTGACCCACTGGCTCCGTGTCCCAGGGACTCACCGACCGAGGACCCTCCGACTGAGAATCCACCGACCCAGGACCCACCGACCCAGGACCCACTGAGCCATTGACCCACTGAGCCAGGACCCACCGACCGACTGGACCCGTGACCCAGGACACACTGACCGAGGACCCACCGACCCAAAACCCACTGACCAGTGACATACTGACACATTGAACCAGGATCCACTGACCCACATACCCAGCACCCATTGAACCACTGACCCAGGACCCACTGACCCAGGACCTACTGACCCACTGACCCGCTGACACAGTACGTACTGACCCAGGATGCACTGACGCAGATCCACTGACCCAGGACCCACTGACCTGCTGACCCAAAACCCACTGACCCACTGACCCACTGACCCGCTGACACAGTACGTACTGACCCAGGATGCACTGACGCAGGATCCACTGACCCAGGACCCACTGACCTGCTGACCCAGGACCCACTGACCTGCTGACCCAGGACCCAATGATCCAGGATCCACTGACACACTGACGAACTGTCCCAGGACCCACTGACCCAGGACCCACTGACCCACTGACCCAAAACCCACTGACCCACTGACCCAGGACCCGCTGACCCTCTGACCCAGGAACCACTGACCCACTGATCCACTGACCAAGGACCCACTGAACCAATGACCCACTGACCCAGGAACCACCGACCCACTGACCCATGGACCAAGTACCCACTGACGCAGGATCCACTGACCTGCGGTCCCACTGACCCAGGACCCACTGACCCACTGACCCTCTGACCCAGGACCCACTGACCAACTGACCCAATGACCCAGGACCCACTGACCCACTGACCCAAGACCCACTGACCCACTGACCCGCTGACCCACGACCCACTGGCCCAATGAGCCACTCACCGAATGACCGACTCATCCAGAATCCACTGACCCACTGATCCACTGACCCAGGACCCACTGAGCCATTGACCCACTGAGCCAGGACCCACCGACCGACTGACCCCAGGACCCACTGACCGAGGACCCACCGACCCAAAACCCACTGACCAATGACATACTGACACATTGACCCAGGACCCACTGACCCAGGACCTACTGACCCACTGACCCACTGACCCACTGACACAGTACGTACTGACCCAGAATGCACTGACGCAGGACCCACTGACCCAGGACCCACTGACCTGCTGACCCAGGACCCAATGATCCAGGATCCACTGACCCACTGACGAACTGTCCCAGGACCCACTGACCCAGGACCCACTGACCCACTGACCCAGGACCCACTGACCCACTGACCCAGGACCCGCTGACCCTCTGACCCAGGACCCACTGACCCACTGATCCACTGACCAAGGACCCACTGAACCAATGACCCACTGACCCAGGAACCACCGACCCACTGACCCATGGACCAAGGACCCACTGACGCAGGATCCACTGACCTGCAGTCCCACTGACCCAGGACCCACTGACCCACTGACCCTCTGACCCAAGACCCACTGACCCACTGACCCAATGACCCAGGACCCACTGACCCACTGACGCAAGACCCACTGACCCACTGACCCGCTGACCCACGACCCACTGGCCCAATGAGCCACTCACCGAATGACCGACTCATCCAGAATCCACTGACCCACTGACCCAGGACCCACTGAGCCATTGACCCACTGAGCTAGGACCCACCGACCGACTGACCCCAGGACCCACTGACCGAGGACCCACCGACCCAAACCCACATTGACCCAGGATCCACTGACCCACATACCCAGCACCCATTGAACCACTGACCCAGGACCCACTGACCCAGGACCTACTGACCCATTGACCCACTGACCCACTGACCCACTGGCCCCGTGACCCAGGACCCACCAACCGAGGACCCTCTGACTGAGGACCCACCGACCCAGGACCCACCGACCCAGGACCCACTGAGCCATTGAGCAATGAGCCAAAACCATTGACCGACTGGACCCGTGACCCAGGACCCACTGACCGAGAACCCACCAACCCAGGACCCACGAACCCAGGACACACTGACCCAGGGCCCACTGACCCACTGACCCACTGACCCACTGACCCCCTGACCCAGGAACCAATCACCTACTGACCGAATGACCCACTGAGCCACTGACCCAGGACCCGCAGACCCATTGAGCCATTGACCCAATGATCCACTGACCCAGGACCCACTGACCCTCTGACCCAGGATCCACTGATGCAGGACCCATTGACCTGCTGATGCAGGACCCACTGACCCACTGATTAGTTGACCCAGGACCTACTGACGCAGGATCCACTGACCCACTGACCTACTGATCCAGTGAGCCAGGACCCGTTAACCCAGGACCATTGACCCAGGACCCGCTAACCCAGGACCCACTGACCCAGGACCCACTGACCTGCTGACCCAGGACCCAATGATCCAGGATCCACTGACCCACTGACGAAATGTCCCAGGACCCACTGACCCAGGACCCACTGACCCATGACCCAGGACCCGCTGACCCTCTGACCCAGGACCCCCTGACCCACTGATCCACTGACCAAGGACCCACTTAACCACTG
This sequence comes from Pristiophorus japonicus, assembly GCF_044704955.1. NCBI lineage: Eukaryota > Metazoa > Chordata > Chondrichthyes > Pristiophoridae > Pristiophorus > Pristiophorus japonicus. The sequence goes on from NW_027253216.1 coordinate 379,592, forward strand.
ACCCACTCACCCACTAATCCACAGACCCAAGACACACTGACCCAATGACCCACTGACCCAGGAACCACCGACCCACTGACCCATGGACCAAGGACCCATTGACGCAGGATCCACTGACCTGCGGACCCACTGACCCAGGACCCACTGACCCACTGACCCTCTGACCCAGGACCCACTGACCCAAGACCCACTGACCCACTGACCCGCTGACCCACGACCCACTGGCCCAATGAGCCACTCACCGAATGACCGACTCATCCAGAATCCACTGACCCACTGATCCACTGACCCAGGACCCGCTGACCCAGGACCCGCTGACCCAGGACCCACTGCCCCAGAACCCACTGACCCAGAACCCACTGACCCACTGAGCAACTGACCCAGGACCCGCTGAGCAACTGACCCACTGATCCACTGACCAATGAACCACTGAACCACTGACCTACTGACCCACTGACCCACTAACCCACTGAACCAGGACCCACTGGGGCACTGACCCAGGACCCACTGACCCAGGACCCACTGAGCCATTGACCCACTGAGCCATTGACCCACTGAGCCAGGACCCACCGACCGACTGACCCCAGGACCCACTGACCGAGGACCCACCGACCCAAAACCCACTGACCAATGACATACTGACACATTGACCCAGGACCCACTGACCCAGGACCTACTGACCCACTGACCCACTGACCCACTGACACAGTACGTACTGACCCAGAATGCACTGACGCAGGACCCACTGACCCAGGACCCACTGACCTGCTGACCCAGGACCCAATGATCCAGGATCCACTGACCCACTGACGAACTGTCCCAGGACCCACTGACCCAGGACCCACTGACCCACTGACCCAGGACCCACTGACCCACTGACCCAGGACCCGCTGACCCTCTGACCCAGGACCCACTGACCCACTGATCCACTGACCAAGGACCCACTGAACCAATGACCCACTGACCCAGGAACCACCGACCCACTGACCCATGGACCAAGGACCCACTGACGCAGGATCCACTGACCTGCAGTCCCACTGACCCAGGACCCACTGACCCACTGACCCTCTGACCCAAGACCCACTGACCCACTGACCCAATGACCCAGGACCCACTGACCCACTGACGCAAGACCCACTGACCCACTGACCCGCTGACCCACGACCCACTGGCCCAATGAGCCACTCACCGAATGACCGACTCATCCAGAATCCACTGACCCACTGACCCAGGACCCACTGAGCCATTGACCCACTGAGCTAGGACCCACCGACCGACTGACCCCAGGACCCACTGACCGAGGACCCACCGACCCAAACCCACATTGACCCAGGATCCACTGACCCACATACCCAGCACCCATTGAACCACTGACCCAGGACCCACTGACCCAGGACCTACTGACCCATTGACCCACTGACCCACTGACCCACTGGCCCCGTGACCCAGGACCCACCAACCGAGGACCCTCTGACTGAGGACCCACCGACCCAGGACCCACCGACCCAGGACCCACTGAGCCATTGAGCAATGAGCCAAAACCATTGACCGACTGGACCCGTGACCCAGGACCCACTGACCGAGAACCCACCAACCCAGGACCCACGAACCCAGGACACACTGACCCAGGGCCCACTGACCCACTGACCCCCTGACCCAGGAACCAATCACCTACTGACCGAATGACCCACTGAGCCACTGACCCAGGACCCGCAGACCCATTGAGCCATTGACCCAATGATCCACTGACCCAGGACCCACTGACCCTCTGACCCAGGATCCACTGATGCAGGACCCATTGACCTGCTGATGCAGGACCCACTGACCCACTGATTAGTTGACCCAGGACCTACTGACGCAGGATCCACTGACCCACTGACCTACTGATCCAGTGAGCCAGGACCCGTTAACCCAGGACCATTGACCCAGGACCCGCTAACCCAGGACCCACTGACCCAGGACCCACTGACCTGCTGACCCAGGACCCAATGATCCAGGATCCACTGACCCACTGACGAAATGTCCCAGGACCCACTGACCCAGGACCCACTGACCCATGACCCAGGACCCGCTGACCCTCTGACCCAGGACCCCCTGACCCACTGATCCACTGACCAAGGACCCACTTAACCACTGACCCACTCACCCACTAATCCACAGACCCAAGACACACTGACCCAATGACCCACTGACCCAGGAACCACCGACCCACTGACCCATGGACCAAGGACCCATTGACGCAGGATCCACTGACCTGCGGACCCACTGACCCAGGACCCACTGACCCACTGACCCTCTGACCCAGGACCCACTGACCCAAGACCCACTGACCCACTGACCCGCTGACCCACGACCCACTGGCCCAATGAGCCACTCACCGAATGACCGACTCATCCAGAATCCACTGACCCACTGATCCACTGACCCAGGACCCGCTGACCCAGGACCCGCTGACCCAGGACCCACTGCCCCAGAACCCACTGACCCAGAACCCACTGACCCACTGAGCAACTGACCCAGGACCCGCTGAGCAACTGACCCACTGATCCACTGACCAATGAACCACTGAACCACTGACCTACTGACCCACTGACCCACTAACCCACTGAACCAGGACCCACTGGGGCACTGACCCAGGACCCACTGACCCAGGACCCACTGAGCCATTGACCCACTGAGCCAGGACCCACCGACCGACTGACCCCAGGACCCACTGACCGAGGACCCACCGACCCAAAACACACTGACCAATGACATACTGACACATTGACCCAGGATCCACTGCCCCACATACCCAGCACCCATTGAACCACTGACCCAGGACCCACTGACCCAGGACCTACTGACCCACTGACCCACTGACCCGCTGACACAGTACGTACTGACCCAGGACGCACTGACGCAGGACCCACTGACCCACTGACCTACTGACCCACTGACCCACTGTTCCACTGACCCACTGACACAATGCCCCACCGACCCAGAAACCAGTGACCCACTGACCTACTGATCCACTAATCCAATGATTAACTGACCAAATGGCCCAATGACCGAATGACCCACTGACCCACTGACCCAGGACCCACTGACCGAGGACCCACCGACCCAGGACCTACTGACCCACTGACCCACTGACCCGCTGACACAGTACGTACTGACCCAGGATGCACTGACGCAGGATCCACTGACCCAGGACCCACTGACCTGCTGACCCAGGACCCACTGACCTGCTGACCCAGGACCCAATGATCCAGGATCCACTGACACACTGACGAACTGTCCCAGGACCCACTGACCCAGGACCCACTGACCCACTGACCCAAAACCCACTGACCCACTGACCCAGGACCCGCTGACCCTCTGACCCAGGAACCACTGACCCACTGATCCACTGACCAAGGACCCACTGAACCAATGACCCACTGACCCAGGAACCACCGACCCACTGACCCATGGACCAAGTACCCACTGACGCAGGATCCACTGACCTGCGGTCCCACTGACCCAGGACCCACTGACCCACTGACCCAATGACCCAGGACCCACTGACCCACTGACCCAAGACCCACTGACCCACTGACCCGCTGACCCACGACCCACTGGCCCAATGAGCCACTCACCGAATGACCGACTCATCCAGAATCCACTGACCCACTGATCCACTGACCCAGGACCCACTGAGCCATTGACCCACTGAGCCAGGACCCACCGACCGACTGACCCCAGGACCCACTGACCGAGGACCCACCGACCCAAAACCCACTGACCAATGACATACTGACACATTGACCCAGGACCCACTGACCCAGGACCTACTGACCCACTGACCCACTGACCCACTGACACAGTACGTACTGACCCAGAATGCACTGACGCAGGACCCACTGACCCAGGACCCACTGACCTGCTGACCCAGGACCCAATGATCCAGGATCCACTGACCCACTGACGAACTGTCCCAGGACCCACTGACCCAGGACCCACTGACCCACTGACCCAGGACCCACTGACCCACTGACCCAGGACCCGCTGACCCTCTGACCCAGGACCCACTGACCCACTGATCCACTGACCAAGGACCCACTGAACCAATGACCCACTGACCCAGGAACCACCGACCCACTGACCCATGGACCAAGGACCCACTGACGCAGGATCCACTGACCTGCAGTCCCACTGACCCAGGACCCACTGACCCACTGACCCTCTGACCCAAGACCCACTGACCCACTGACCCAATGACCCAGGACCCACTGACCCACTGACGCAAGACCCACTGACCCACTGACCCGCTGACCCACGACCCACTGGCCCAATGAGCCACTCACCGAATGACCGACTCATCCAGAATCCACTGACCCACTGACCCAGGACCCACTGAGCCATTGATCCACTGAGCTAGGACCCACCGACCGACTGACCCCAGGACCCACTGACCGAGGACCCACCGACCCAAACCCACATTGACCCAGGATCCACTGACCCACATACCCAGCACCCATTGAACCACTGACCCAGGACCCACTGACCCAGGACCTACTGACCCATTGACCCACTGACCCACTGACCCACTGGCCCCGTGACCCAGGACCCACCAACCGAGGACCCTCTGACTGAGGACCCACCGACCCAGGACCCACCGACCCAGGACCCACTGAGCCATTGAGCAATGAGCCAAAACCATTGACCGACTGGACCCGTGACCCAGGACCCACTGACCGAGAACCCACCAACCCAGGACCCACGAACCCAGGACACACTGACCCAGGGCCCACTGACCCACTGACCCACTGACCCACTGACCCCCTGACCCAGGAACCAATCACCTACTGACCGAATGACCCACTGAGCCACTGACCCAGGACCCGCAGACCCATTGAGCCATTGACCCAATGATCCACTGACCCAGGACCCACTGACCCTCTGACCCAGGATCCACTGATGCAGGACCCATTGACCTGCTGATGCAGGACCCACTGACCCACTGATTAGTTGACCCAGGACCTACTGACGCAGGATCCACTGACCCACTGACCTACTGATCCAGTGAGCCAGGACCCGTTAACCCAGGACCATTGACCCAGGACCCGCTAACCCAGGACCCACTGACCCAGGACCCACTGACCTGCTGACCCAGGACCCAATGATCCAGGATCCACTGACCCACTGACGAAATGTCCCAGGACCCACTGACCCAGGACCCACTGACCCATGACCCAGGACCCGCTGACCCTCTGACCCAGGACCCCCTGACCCACTGATCCACTGACCAAGGACCCACTTAACCACTGACCCACTCACCCACTAATCCACAGACCCAAGACACACTGACCCAATGACCCACTGACCCAGGAACCACCGACCCACTGACCCATGGACCAAGGACCCATTGACGCAGGATCCACTGACCTGCGGACCCACTGACCCAGGACCCACTGACCCACTGACCCTCTGACCCAGGACCCACTGACCCAAGACCCACTGACCCACTGACCCGCTGACCCACGACCCACTGGCCCAATGAGCCACTCACCGAATGACCGACTCATCCAGAATCCACTGACCCACTGATCCACTGACCCAGGACCCGCTGACCCAGGACCCGCTGACCCAGGACCCACTGCCCCAGAACCCACTGACCCAGAACCCACTGACCCACTGAGCAACTGACCCAGGACCCGCTGAGCAACTGACCCACTGATCCACTGACCAATGAACCACTGAACCACTGACCTACTGACCCACTGACCCACTAACCCACTGAACCAGGACCCACTGGGGCACTGACCCAGGACCCACTGACCCAGGACCCACTGAGCCATTGACCCACTGAGCCAGGACCCACCGACCGACTGACCCCAGGACCCACTGACCGAGGACCCACCGACCCAAAACACACTGACCAATGACATACTGACACATTGACCCAGGATCCACTGCCCCACATACCCAGCACCCATTGAACCACTGACCCAGGACCCACTGACCCAGGACCTACTGACCCACTGACCCACTGACCCGCTGACACAGTACGTACTGACCCAGGACGCACTGACGCAGGACCCACTGACCCACTGACCTACTGACCCACTGACCCACTGTTCCACTGACCCACTGACACAATGCCCCACCGACCCAGAAACCAGTGACCCACTGACCTACTGATCCACTAATCCAATGATTAACTGACCAAATGGCCCAATGACCGAATGACCCACTGACCCACTGACCCAGGACCCACGGAGCCATTGACCCACTGAGCCAGGACCCACCGACCGACTGACCCCAGGACCCACTGACCGAGGACCCACCGACCCAAAACCCACTGACCAATGACATACTGTCACATTGACCCAGGATCCACTGACCCACATACCCAGCACCCATTGAACCACTGACCCAGGACCCACTGACCCAGGACCTACTGACCCATTGACCCACTGACCCACTGACCCACTGGCCCCGTGACCCAGGACCCACCAACCGAGGACCCTCTGACTGAGGACCCACCGACCAAGGACCCACCGACCCAGGACCCACTGAGCCATTGAGCAATGAGCCAAAACCACTGACCGACTGGACCCGTGACCCAGGACCCACTGACCGAGAACCCACCAACCCAGGACCCACGAACCCAGGACACACTGACCCAGGGCCCACTGACCCACTGACCCACTGACCCACTGACCCCCTGACCCAGGACCCAATGACCTACTGACCGAATGACCCACTGAGCCACTGACCCAGGACCCGCAGACCCATTGAGCCATTGACCCAATGATCCACTGACCCAGGACCCACTGACCCTCTGACCCAGGATCCACTGACCCACTGATGCAGGACCCATTGACCTGCTGATGCAGGACCCACTGACCCACTGATTAGTTGACCCAGGACCTACTGACGCAGGATCCACTGACCCACTGACCTACTGATCCAGTGAGCCAGGACCCGTTAACCCAGGACCATTGACCCAGGACCCGCTAACCCAGGACCCACTGACCCAGGACCCACTGACCTGCTGACCCAGGACCCAATGATCCAGGATCCACAGACACACTGACGAACTGTCCCAGGACCCACTGACCCAGGACCCACTGACCCATGACCCAGGACCCGCTGACCCTCTGACCCAGGACCCCCTGACCCACTGATCCACTGACCAAGGACCCACTTAACCACTGACCCACTCACCCACTAATCCACAGACCCAAGACACACTGACCCAATGACCCACTGACCCAGGAACCACCGACCCACTGACCCATGGACCAAGGACCCATTGACGCAGGATCCACTGACCTGCGGACCCACTGACCCAGGACCCACTGACCCACTGACCCTCTGACCCAGGACCCACTGACCCAAGACCCACTGACCCACTGACCCGCTGACCCACGACCCACTGGCCCAATGAGCCACTCACCGAATGACCGACTCATCCAGAATCCACTGACCCACTGATCCACTGACCCAGGACCCGCTGACCCAGGACCCGCTGACCCAGGACCCACTGCCCCAGAACCCACTGACCCAGAACCCACTGACCCACTGAGCAAATGACCCAGGACCCGCTGAGCAACTGACCCACTGATCCACTGACCAATGAACCACTGAACCACTGACCTACTGACCCACTGACCCACTAACCCACTGAACCAGGACCCACTGGGGCACTGACCCAGGACCCACTGACCCAGGACCCACTGAGCCATTGACCCACTGAGCCAGGACCCACCGACCGACTGACCCCAGGACCCACTGACCGAGGACCCACCGACCCAAAACCCACTGACCAATGACATACTGACACATTGACCCAGGATCCACTGACCCACATACCCAGCACCCATTGAACCACTGACCCAGGACCCACTGACCCAGGACCTACTGACCCACTGACCCACTGACCCGCTGACACAGTATGTACTGACCCAGGACGCACTGATGCAGGACCCACTGACCCACTGACCTACTGACCCACTGACCCACTGTTCCACTGACCCACTGACACAATGCCCCACCGACCCAGAAACCAGTGACCCACTGACCTACTGATCCACTAATCCAATGATTAACTGACCAAATGGCCCACTGACCGAATGACCCACTGACCCAGGATACACTGACCCAGGATCCACTGACCCACTGAGCAACTGACCCAGGGCCCGCTGACCCAGGACCCACTTACCCACTGACCTCCTGACCCAGGATACACTGACCCGCTGACCCCCTGACCCAGGACACACTAACCCACTGACCCAGGACCCAATGACCGAATGACCCACTGAGCCACTGACCCAGGACCCACTGACCCACTGACCAACGGACCCACTGACCCACTGACCCTCTGACCCAGGACTCACTGACCCAGGGCCCACAGACCCAGGGCTAACTGATCCACGACCCATTGACCCAGGTCACGTTGACAGGACCCACTGACCCACTGACGCAGGATCCACTGACCCACTGAACCGCTGACCAACTGACCCAGGACCCACTGACCCAGGACTAACTGAACAAGGACCCACTGAACCACTGACCCACTGGCCCAGGAACCACTGGCCCAGCACTCAATGACCCATGGAGCCAAGACCCATTGACCCACTGACCCACTGACCCAGGACCCACTGACCCAGCACTCAATGACCCATGGAGCCAAGACCCATTGACCCACTGACCCACTGACCCAGGACCCACTGACCCACTGACACAATGACCTGCCGACCCAGGACCCAGTGACCCACTGACCCAGTGATAAACTGACTGAATGACCCACTGACCGAATGACCCACTGACCCAGGACCAACTGACCCACTGACCCATTGACCCACTGAGCAACTGACCCAGGACCCACTGACCCAGGATCCACTGACCCACTGACCCACTGACCGAGGACCCACTGACCAGCACTCACTGACCCAGGACCCACTGACCAAGGACCCAATGTTGCAGGATCTACTGAACCACTGACCCAGAGCAACTGACCCACTGATCAACAGTTCCACTGATCCACTGACCCTCGACCCCATGATCCACTGACCCAAGGACCCAGGACACACTGACCCACTGACCCAGGACCCACTGAACCAGGACCCACTGACCCAGGACCCACTGACCCAGAACCCACATTGACCCAGGACCCACTGCGCAGAACCCACTGACGCACTGACCCACGACGCACTGACACAGGACCCATGGACCCACTGATCAACTGACCCAGGACCCACTGACCCAGGACCCACTGACCCAGGACCCACTGACGCAAGAACTACTGACCACTGAAACAATGACCCAGGACACACTGACCCAGGATCCACTGACCCACTGAGCAACTGACCCAGGACCCGCTGAGCAACTGACCCACTGATCCACTGACCAATGACCCACTGAACCACTGACCTACTGACCCACTGACCCACTAACCCACTGAACCAGGACCCACTGGGGCACAGACCCAGGACCCACTGACCAAGGACCCACCGACCCAGGACCCACCGACCCAGAATCCACTGAGCCATTGACCCACTGAGCCAGGATCCACTGACCGACTGGACCCGTGACCCAGGACCCACTGACCGAGAACCCACCAACCCAGGACCCACGAACCCAGGACACACTGACGCAGGACCTACTGACCCACTGAGCAACTGACCCAGGGCCCACTGAGCCAGGGCCCACTGACCCACTGACCCACTGACCCTCTGACCCAGGATACACTAACCCACTGACCCACTGACCCAGGAACCAATGACCCACTGACCGAATGACCCACTGAGCCACTGACCCAGGACCCGCTAACCCAGGACCATTGACCCAGGACCCGCTAACCCACTGACCCAGGACCCACTGACCTGCTGACCCAGGACCCAATGATCCAGAACCCGCTGACCCACTGACCCAGGACCCGCTGACCCTCTGACCCAGGACCCACTGACCCACTGAACCAATGACCCACTGACCCAGGAACCACTGACCCACTGACCCATGGACCAAGGACCCACTGACGCAGGATCCACTGACCTGCGGTCCCACTGACCCAGGACCCACTGACCCACTGACCCTCTGGCCCAGGACCCACTGACCCACTGACCCAATGACCCAGGACCCACTGACCCACTGACCCACTGACCCGCTGACCCACGACCCACTGGCCCAATGAGCCACTCACCGAATGACCGACTCATCCAGAATCCACTGACCCACTGATCCACTGACCCAGGACCCACTGACCCACTTGACCAAGGACCCACTGACACAGGACCCACTGACCCACTGACCCAGGAATCACTGACCAAGGACCCACTGACACAGGATCCACTGACCCATTGACCCACTGACCCACTAGCTCCGTGTCCCAGGGACCCACCGACCGAGGACCCTCCAACTGAGGATCCACCGACCCAGGACCCACTGACCCACTGACCCAGGACCCACTGACCCACTGACGCAGGACCCACTAATCCACTGACCCGGGATCCACTGACACACTGACCCAGGACCCATTGACCTACTGACCCAAGACCCACTGACCCAGGACCCACTGACCCACTGACTCAAGATGCAGTGACCTGCTGACCCACAAACCCACTGTCGCAGGACCCACTGATCCACTTGACCCTGGACCCACTGAACCAGAATGCAATGACCCAGGACCCAGTGACCTATGGCCTGCTGACGCAGGATGCGGGACCCACTGACGACCGACCCAGGACCCACTGACCCAGTACCCACTGACCAACTGATCAGGACCCACTGAGTAGGCCCGCTGACCCACGACTCACTGACCCATGATCTCCTGACCCACTGACCCACTACCCGGGGACCTGCTAACCCAATGACTCAGAACTCACTGACCCACTGACCCACTACCCGGGGACCTGCTAACCCAATGACTCAGAACCCACTGACCCACTGACCCAGGTCCTGCTGACGCAATGATCCAGGACCTGCTGACTGAGGACACTTTGACCCAGGAGCCACTGACCCACTGACCTAGGACCTGCTGAGCCACTGACCCAGGACCCACTGATCCAGTGACTCTGGACCGACTGACACATTGACCAACTGAACCAGGTCCCACTGACCCAGGGACCCTCTGCCCCACTGACCCGGGACCCACTGACCAAGGACCCACTGACACACTGACCCACTGACCCACTGATCCATGACCCACTGAACCAGAACCCAATGAACAACTGACCAGGACCCACTGAACGAGGCCTGCTGAACCACGACTCGCTGACCCACAATCTCCTGACCCAGGCTCCACTGACCCACTGACCCAGGACCCACTGACCCACTGACTCAGGACCCACTGACCCAACACTACTGACCCACTGACCCTGGAGCCACTGACCCACTGACCCAGGACCCGCTGACCCACTGACCCAGGACCCACTGACCCAATGACCCAGGATTCACTGACCCACTGACGAAGGACCCACTGAACCACTGACCCAGGATCCACTGACCCACTGACCCAGGACCCACTGACCCAACACTACTGACCCACTGACCCTGGACCCACTGACACAGGACCCACTGACACACTGACTCTGGACCGACTGACACATTGACCAACTGAACCAGGTCCCACTGACCCAGGGACCCTCTGCCCCACTGACCCGGGACCCACTGACCAAGGACCCACTGACACACTGACCCACTGACCCACTGATCCATGACCCACTGACCCAGGACCCACTGACCCACAGATCCAGGACCTGCTGACGCAATGACCCAGGACCCACTGACCGAGGACCCACTTACCCAGGAGCCACTGACCCACTGACCCAGGACCCACTGACCCAGGAGCCACTGACCCAGGATCCACTGACCCACTGACCCACTGACCCACTGACCCACTGACCCAGGACCCAGTGACCCACTGACCCAGGACCCACAGACACACTGACACAGGACCCACTGACTCAGGACCCACTGATCCAGGACCCACTGAACCACTGACCCAGGACCCACTGACCCAAGACGACTGACCAACTGACCCTGGACCCACTGACAAAGGACCCACTGACCCAGGACCCACTGATCCACTGACCCAGGACGCACTGAACCAGAACCCAATGAACAACTGACCAGGACCCACTGAACCAGGCCTGCTGAACCACGACTCGCTGACCCACAATCTCCTGACCCAGGCTCCACTGACCCACTGACACAGGACCCACTGACCCAGGACCCACTGACCCTCTGACCCAGGAACCAGTGACCCACTGACCCAGGACCGACAGACCCACTGACACAGGACCCACTGACCCAGGACCCACTGACCCACTGATCCAGGACCCACTGAACCACTGACTCAGGACCCACTGACCCAACACTACTGACCCACTGACCCTGGAGCCACTGACCCACTGACCCAGGACCCGCTGACCCACTGACCCAGGACCCACTGACCCAATGACTCAGGATCCACTGACCCACTGACGAAGGACCCACTGAACCACTGACCCAGGATCCACCGACCCACTGACCCAGGACCCACTGACCCAAGACTACTGACCCACTGACCCTGGACCCACTGACACAGGACCCACTGACACACTGACCCAGGACCCACTGACCCAGGACCCATTGACCCACTGACCCACTGACCCAGGATGCACTGAACCAGAACCCACTGACCAACTGACCAGGACCCACTGAACCAGGCCTGCTGAACCACGACTCGCTGACCCACAATTTCCTGACCCACTGACCCACTGACCCAGGACCTGCTGACCCAATGACTCAGGATCCACTGAGCCACTGACCCAGGAGCCTCTGACCCAGGAGCCACTGACCCAGGACCCAGAGACCCACTGACCCAGGACCCACTGACCCACTGATTCAGGACCCACTGAACCACTGACTCAGGACCCACTGACCCAAGACTACTGACGCACTGACCTTGGACCCACTGACATAGGTCCCACTGACACACTGACCCAGGGCCCACTGACCCAGGACTCACTGACCCACTGATCCAGGACCCACTGAACCACTGACCCAGGACCCACTGACCCAGGACCCACTGACCCACTGACCCAGGACCCACTGACCCACTGACCCAGGACGCACTGAACCAGAACCCACTGACCAACTGAGCAGGACCCACTGAACCAGGCCTGCTGAACCATGACTCGCTGACCCACAATCTCCTGACCCACTGACCCACTGACCTAGGATCCATTGACCCACTGACCCAGGATCGACTGACCCACTGACCCAGGACCCACTGACCCAGGACCCACGGACCCACTGACCCAGGATGCACTGACCCACTGACACAGGACCCACTGACTCACTGACTCACGATCCACTGACCCACTGACCCAGGATCCACTGACCCACTGACCCAGGACCCACTGGCCCAGGATCCACTGACCCACTGACCCAGAACCCACTGACCCAGGACCCAGGATCCACAGACCCACTGACCCAGGGCCCACTGGCCCAGGACTCACTGACCCACTGATCCAGGACCCACTGAACCACTGACCCAGGACCCACTGACCCAAGACTACTAACCCACTGACTCTGGACCCACTGACACAGGACCCACTGACACACTGACCCAGGACCCACTGACCCAGGACCCACTGACCCACTGACCCAGGACCCACTGACCCAGAACCCACTGACCCAGGACCCACTGAACCACTGACCCAGGACCCACTGACCCAGGACCCACTGAACCACTGACCCAGGACCCACTGACCCAGGACCCACTGACCCACTGACCCAGGACCCACTGACCCAGGACCCACTGACCCACTGACCCAGGACCCACTGACCCAGGACCCACTGACCCACTGACCCAGGACGCACTGAACAAGAACCCACTGACCAACTGGGCAGGACCCACTGAACCAGGCCTGCTGAACCACGACTCGCTGACCCACAATCTCCTGACCCACTGACCCACTGACCCAGGATCCACTGACCCACTGACCCAGGATCGACTGACCCACTGACCCAGGACCCACTGGCCAAGGACCCACTGACCCACTGACTCAGGATCCACTCACCCACTGACCCACCGACCCATGACCCACTAATCCACTGACCCACTGAACCACTGAACCACTGAGTCATTGAGCCAGGATCCACTGAGCCACTGATCCAGGACTCACTGACCGAGGACCCACTGAACCACAGACCCAAGACCAACTGACTAAAGAGTCACTGACCCACTGAACCACTGAGTCATTGAGCCAGGATTCACTGACCCACTGACCCAGAACCCACTGACCCAGGACCCACTGACCCAGGACCCACTGAACCAGAATGCAATGACCCAGGACCCAGTGACCTATGGCCTGCTGACGCAGGATGCGGGACCCACTGACGACTGACCCAGGACCCACTGACCCAGTACCCACTGACCAACTGATCAGGACCCACTGAGCAGACCCGCTGACCCATGATCTCCTGACCCACTGACCCACTACCCGGGGACCTGCTAACCCAATGACTCAGAACCCACTGACCCACTGACCCAGGTCCTGCTGACGCAATGATCCAGGACCTGCTGACTGAGGACACTTTGACCCAGGAGCCACTGACCCACTGACCTAGGACCTGCTGAGCCACTGACCCAGGACCCACTGATCCAGTGACTCTGGACCGACTGACGCATTGACCAACTGAACCAGGTCCCACTGACCCGGGACCCACTGACCAAGGACCCACTGACACACTGACCCACTGACACACTGACCCACTGACCCACTGATCCATGACCCACTGACCCAGGACCCACTGACCCACTGATCCAGGACCCACTGACCCACTGTCCCAGGACCCCACTGACCTACTGACCTACTGACCCAGGACCCACTGACCCAGGACCCACTGACCCACTCGCCCACTGATCCACTGACACAGGACCCACTGACCCACTGACCCAGGACCCACTGACCCTGGACCCACTGACTCACTGACCCAGGACCCACTGACCCAGGGCCAATGATCCAGGACCCACTGACCCACTGACCTAGGGCTCAGTAGCCATTGACCCACTGACCCACTGACCCAGCACCCAATGATCCAGGACACACTGACCCATTGACCCAGGACCCACTGACCCAAGACCCACTGACCCACTGACCCACTGATGCAATGAACCAGGACCCACTGACACAAGACCCACTGACCCATTGATGGAGGACCCTCTGACCATGGACCCACTGAGCCACTGACCCACAGACCCACCGACCCTCTGACCCATGACCCACTGACCCACTGACCCACTGACCCAGGACCCATTGACCCACTGACCAACTGTCCCAGGACCCACTGACCCACTGCCCCACTCACCTAGGACCCACTGACTCAATGACCGAGGACCCTCTGACCCAGGACCCACTGACCCATTGACCCAGGACCCACTGACCCAAGACCCACTGACCCACTGACACAAGACCCACTGACCCACTGACGCACTGATGCAATGAACCAGGACCCACTGACACAAGACCCACTGACCCTGGATCCACTGACCCTGGATCCACTGACCCAGACCCAGTGACCCATGGTCCGCTGACCCAATGAACCAGGTCCCACTGTCACACTGACCCAGACCAGGGACCCAGGACCCACTGACCCAGGACCCACTGACCCACTGACCCAGGACCCACTGACCCACTTACCCACTGACCCAGGACCCACAGGACCCACTGACCCAGGACCCACTGACCCACTGACCCAGGACCCACTGACCCACTTACCCACTGACCAGGACCCACTGAACCAGGCCTACTGCTGACCCATGATACCCTGACCCACTGACGCACTGTCCCGGGAACTGATGACCCAATGACCCAGGGCCCACTGAGCCAGGACCCACTGACCCACTCACCTAGGACCCACTCACTCAATGACCGAGGACCCTCTGACCTACAGACCCACTGACCCATTGATGGAGGACCCTCTGACCATGGACCCACTGAGCCACTGACCCACTGACCCACTGACCCAGGACCCACTGACATTGACCCACTGACCCAGGACCCACTGACCCACTGACCCAGGACCCATTGACCCACTGACCAACTGTCCCAGGACCCACTGACCCACTGCCCCACTCACCTAGGACCCACTGACTCAATGACCGAGGACCCTCTGACCCAGGACCCACTGACCCACTGACCCAGGACCCACTGACCCACTGACCCAGGACCCACTGCCACAGGACCCACTGACCCAGGACCCACTGACCCAGGACCCACTGACCCAAGACCCACTGACACAGGACCTACTGACACAGGACCCACTGACCCACTGACCCACTGACCCACTGACCCAGGACCCACTGACCCAGGACCCACTGACACAGGACCCACTGACCCAGGACCCAGGACCCACTGACCCACTGAAGCCGGACCCACTGACCCATGCCCCACTGACCCACTGACCTACTGACCCAGGACCCACTGACCCAGGAGCCAGGACCCACTGACCCACTGACCCAGGAACCAATGACCAACTGACCCTCTGACCCACTGACCCATGTCCCACTGACACAGGACCCACTGATCCACTAACCCATGTCCCACTAATCCACTGACCCAGGACCCACTGACCCACTGTCCCACTGACCCATTGATCCACTGACCCTCTGACCCAGGACCCACTGACCCACTGACCCAGGACCACTGACACTGGACCCACTGACCCTCTGACCCAGGACCACTGACACTGGACCCACTGACCCGCTGACCCAGGACCACTGACCCACTGACCCAGGATCCACTTACCCAGGACCCACTGACCCACTGAACCACTGACCCAGGACCCACTGTCTCAGGACCCACTGAACCACTAACCCACTGATCCACTGACCCAGGACCCACTGACTCACTGAACCACTGACCCAAGAACCACTGACACACTGACCCAGGACCCACGGACTCACGGATCTACTAATCCACTGACCCAGGACCCACTGACCAACTGACCCAGGACCCACTGACCCATGACCCACTAACCCACTGGACCACTGACCCAGGACCCACTGACCCACTGACCCAGGACCCACTGACCCACTGACCCAGGACCTCCATCATCGAAGGCAGTTCCTCGGAATCGAGAAAGACTTGCTTCCACTCCTAAAGTGAGTTCTTCGGTGGCTGAACTGTCCAATACGAGAGCCACAGTCCCTGTTACAGGTGGAACAGACAATCGTCGAGGGAATGGGTCTGTTGGGCTGGTTTGCTGCACGCTTCTTCCGCTGCCTGCACTTGACCTCTTCACGCTCTTGGCGTTGAGATTCGAAGAGCTCAGCGCCCTCCCGGATGCACATTCTCCACCTCGCGCAGTCTGCGGCCAGGGTCTCCCAGGTGTCAGTGGTGATGTCGCACTTTACCAGGGAGACATTGAGGGTGTCCTTATAACGTTTCCGCTGTCCTCCTTTGGCTTGTTTGCCGTGATGGAGCTCTGCATAAAGCATTTGCTTAAGGAGTCTCGTGTCTGTCATGCGAAGTATGTGGCCTGTCCAGTGAAGCTGATCGAGTGTGGTCAGTGCTTCAATACTGGGGATGTTGGCCTGGTCGAGGACACTGATGTTGGTGCGCCTGTCCTCCCAGGGGATTTGCAGGATCTTGCGGAGACATCGTTGGTGATATATCTCCAGCGACTTGAGGTGCCTTCTATACATCGTCCATGCCTCAGACCCATACAGGAGGCTGGGTATTACTACAGCCCTATAGATCATGAGCTTGGTGGTAGATTTGAGGGCCTGGTCTTCGAACACTCTTTTCCTCAGGCGGCCGAAGGCTGCACTGATGCACTGGAGGCGATGCTGAATCTCCGCATCAATATCTGTCTTTGTTGATAAGAGGCTCCTGAGATATGGGAAATGGTCCACATTGTCCAGGGTCACGCTGTGGATCTTGGTGATTGGAGGGCAGTGCTGTGCGACGGTGACAGGCTGGTGGAGGACCTTTGTCTTACAGATGTTAAGCGTAAGGCCCATGCTTTCATATGCCTCGGTGAGTACATCGACTATATCCTGGAGCTCGGCCTCAGCATGTGCACAGATGCAGGCGCCGTCCACGTACTGTAGAAGCCGAGGTGATCTTGGACCTGGCCTGGAGGTGGCGTAGGTTAAACAGCTTCCCACAGGTTCTGTAGTTTAGTTCCACTCCAGCGGGGAGCTTGTTGACTGTGAGGTGGAGCATGGCAGCGAGGAAGATTGAGAAGAGGGTTGGAGCGATGACGCAGCCCTGTTTGACCCCGGTCTGGACGTAGATTGGGTCTTTAATGGATCCGTTAGTAAAGATCACGGCCTGCATGTCATCGTGGAGCAGGCGAAGGATGTTGACAAACTTTTGAGGGCATCCGAAACGGAGGAGGACGCTCCACGGTTGACCATGTCAAAGGCCTTTGTAAGATCGAAAAAGGCCATGTATAAGGGCTGGCGCTGCTCCCTGCATTTTTCCTACAGCTGTCCAAGGATCCACTGATCCCCTGACCCACAATGGGCACCAATGAGATTGAGTTAATATTTGGTCTCATTTCAGAATCCCAGCAGGAACAGAACAAAGCTTCCCTCACTGCAGCATACAGCTCGACCACAATAAACTGGTCCAACGTACAGATTGATCAACCCCGTGATGTACCTGCCCTGGGAGTGTTTGATGGGACAGTGTAGAGGGAACTTTACTCTGTATCTAACGCCCTGTACCTGCCCTGCGAGTGTTTGATGGGACAGTGTAGAGGGAGCTTTACTCTGTATCTAACCCCGTGATGTACCTGCCCTGCGACTGTTTGATGGGACAGTGTAGAGGGAGCTTTACTCTGTATCTAACCCCGTGATGTACCTGCCCTGCGACTGTTTGATGGGACAGTGTAGAGGGAGCTTTACTCTGTATCTAACCCGTGTTGTACCTGCCCTGGGAGTGTTTCATGGACCAGTGTAGAGGGAGCTTTACTCTCGTAATATATTCACAGCACAGCACACACAGCTCCTAACATGGCAGGCAGCTCTGTCGGAAGCCTCTGGAACAACCTGGTTCTGTTTATTATTAACTCTGCAGTTGCAATACACAATACGTCCATATCCACAGTGTGGAGCTACAAACATTACAAGCTTACAGACATTACACTTCTCCCTCGTTAATGAAGAAGTTATTATAACAAACATCATACATAGCTTTCATTTTTATACATAACACAGGATATAGACTTATTTTTTTTTCCGTATTTACAAATTTAACTTTACCACTTGTTTTCTGTTTTGAAGAGGATACCTTCGTTCTCGAACAGAACCTTCCAAACATGGTGTCAATTTCACACTCATCGAGGCTCATCCTGAGGAATGTTTTCCTCCACGGAATTTCCTTGATTTTCATTTGAACTCACTCTAACTTCAGGCTCTTTGTTTTCCTGACTCGGACTCAGACTTTCATTCTGATTCTCTCCTGGATTTGTTTCCAGTACATTGGATTTAGGATTTGCTACTGGTGTATCAAAACTATCTGATGAGTCAGAAATAATTGAATCATTCCCACCTTCAACTCCTTCCATGTCTGTAGGTAAAATATGATCAATATGAACAAACCTAACCTGTCCATTATCAAACATCTTTACCAAATATGTGCGAGGACCACATATCTTCACCACTCTTCCTGGTAACCACTTTAACCATTTATGGTGATGGTTCTTCACTCTCACCTTCTGGTTTAATTTCACACTTCTCTCTTTTACTCTACCTCTATCAAGATTCTCTTTCTGTCTTAATTGTGTCTCTTCTACGGACTGTTCCAAATTTGGTTTTAACAACGAGAATCTGGTTCGTGGCTGTTGTTTTTAGAAAAAGCTCTGCTGGTATTCTACCAGTAGTTGTATGAGGAGTATTTCGGCATGTAATCAAAAAATTAGCCAATTTGTGATCCAATGACAACTGTCGTTTCCTTGGATTTGGATCTAACATTTGTTTTATGAGGGCACGTTTGACAATTTGTAGAGTGCGCTCTGCTGCACCATTCGAAGCAGGATGGTATGGTGGGACCTTGGTATGGTTCACACCATTTTTGCTCGGAATTGTGCAAATTCTTCTGAATGAAATTGTGCTCTACCAATCTCTTCAGGGAGACCAAATGAAGAAAATAATCTTCGTAAAATGTCCAATGTTTTACTTGTTGTTATTTTCCACATTGGGAACACCTCAACCCACTTCGAATGGTTATCAATCACAATGAACAATTGTTGTCCTTCGAACTCAGCAAAATTGATATGTAGCCTTTGCCACACCCTGGGAGGCCATTTCCATGGCTGTAATGGTACTGGTGGTGGTTGCTTGCTTACTGATTGACATGTCGTACACTGACTCACGATGTACTCTATATCTTTATCAAGACCTGGCCACCATAAATAACTGCGTGCAAAACTCTTGGTCAAGCATATTCCCAGGTTCTGATCATGGAGGTCTCCTAATAATTTGGACCTGAATTTATTGATTATAACCACTCTTGCACCCAACATGATACAATCTTTATCGACTGATAATTCATTCCTACGAATGAAGAATGGATGTGTATCTTTGTCTGTTACCCGGTTTGGCCATCCATTTGTAATATACTCATACACCTTTGACATCACTGGGTCACGTTTGGTTGCTCTACCAATCTCTTCAGCTGTGACTGGCAGTTCATCAATGTATGAAAAATAAAACCCTTCTTCCCTATCGGTTGTAACTTGTGATGGGGAAGGCAATCTAGACATTGCAACAGCATTACTGTGATCAGCTGATCATCTGTATTCAATATCATATGTATATGCTGACAAAATCAAAGCCCATCTCTGCATTCGGGCTGCAGCTAAGGTTGGAACTGGGGACTTTGGATGGAGGATTGCTGTTAGGGGCTTATGGTCCGTAACGATGGTAAATTTACGACCATACAACTATTATGAAACTTCTTGACCCCAAAAATTAATGCCAAAGCTTCCCTTTCAATTTGCGCATAATTACTCTCACAGGTTCTGAGAGTGCGTGAAGCAAAAGCAATTGGTCTCTCCTCCCCACTACTTAATACATGAGAGATTACTGCCCCAACTCCCTACGGAGAGGCATCACATGCTAGCTTAATCTCCTTAGATATGTCTTAGTGAACTAACATGGTGCTCTCTACCAATTTGCTTTTACACTTCTTGAATACTGTTTCGCATTCTTTTGACCACTTCCAATGGACATGTTTTTTCAAAAGTTCATTCAGTGGATGTAATACTGTAGCCAAATTTGGTAGGAACTTCCCATAATAGTTCAAAAGACCCAAAAATTATCAAAGTTCAGTGATATTCCTGGGAGTGGGTGCATTTCTGATTGCATCCAGTTTTCCCATGGTTGGATGTAAACCATCTTTGTCTACTCTGTACCCTAAGTACTCCACTGAGTTTTTAAATAACTCACACTAATGAGCAGACACTCGTACTCTGTGCTTCTCTAGCCGTTTGAGGACTTCATTCAATATGCTATTATCAATTTGCCTATTTGGTGCTGAAATTAGTATGTCATCCAAGTAACATACTACCCCTTCAATACCTTGCAAAATCTGGTTCATCACCCCTTGGAATATGGCAGGGGTGGAAGACACTCCAAACGGTAGCCTATTAAATTGATATAGGCCTAGATGAGTATTTATAGTCAAACATGACTTGGACTCCTCAGCTAGTTCAAGCTGTAAGTAGGCATTCGTAAGATCCGGTTTTGAGAAGATCTGACCACCTGTCAGTGCTGTGAACAAATCTTCTATATTCAGCAATGTATTGGGGAGATTACCCTCTTGAACCTGGTTTACGGTTACTTTATAATCACCACACAATCTTACCTTATCATCGGACTTAGGTACAACAACAATGGGTATAGCCCAATTACATCGATCTATCTTACAAATAATGTTCTCAGGCTCTAGTCCTTTGAGTTCTTGCTCAACTTTCTCCTTGAGTGCATATGGTACAGAACGTGGCTTGTAGTAAACCGATCTAGCATCCTTCTGTATCCTGACACTCGCTTTGAAGCCGAGGATCGGACTGCCCGTTTCACAGAACACCTTCGGATACTGCTTGATAACCTCATCCGTTGATGAAAATCTCGCTTCCACACAGAAAATCTTACTCCAATACAGCTTCAGTGAGCTCAACCAATTTCTTCCGAGTAAGGCAGACTTGTCTCCTTTCACTACTATTAGAGGAAAGTTCTGAAATTGATCTTTATATTTCACCGGTACGGTGATACGACCTGCCACAGGAATTTTCTCTCCCGAGTAGCCTCGCAGCTCTATCTTGGATTTCTCCAGTTGGAAATCACGCAATTTGTCGCGGTACAGTGACTCCGGTATTACACTAACGGATGCACCCGTGTCAATTTCCATTGGTATCTTGAATCCCGCAACAGCTATTTGGAATTTGATACTTTCTGAATTGTTGTCCGTTAACCTCGTGCTCCTGATGACGTGTAACTCTAACATCTCCTCGTCCTGTTGTTGTTCTTCCATGCTATGTAGTCTCTTGGGATTTCTACTCATAGCTTTGAACGCTGGACTCATAGCTTTAAAAGCTGGTTTACCCTTCGGTCATCATGCCTTCGCAAGATGCCCAGTCTTTCTGCAGAAGAAACACTCTGCCTTCACGTATGGACAACTTTGAGCAATGTGTTGTCCCAGGCACCTACAGCATGACTTCGACGCTCTGTTAGAATTTCCAGTTTCTGAGACTTTGGGCCCCCACCATCTTTTACTTTGAACCTGCAGGTGATTTACCTCGGTTGACTGATGACCGTAATTATTATTTAATTCTCGAATATTGTTCGGCCATGCCCATCGACCTCGCTGTCTGACAAGCAATCTCAAAATTCAAGTCATCCGTCGTCAATAACTTCCTTCTAATCGCATCATTTTTTACCCCACAAACAAAACGATCCCGTAATACTCGGTTTTGAAAGTTTCCAAAATTACAGTGAATCGATAGCTTTTTAAATGCTACGATATAATCACAGATATTTAATCAGACTTTTGGTTCCGAATCCCGAAATGATAGCTTTCAGCAATTTCTAACGGTTTGGGGTTATAGTGCTGCTCCAGCTTCGTTAAAATCTCTTTAAGCGTTGTGTCCTTTGGCTCGTCAGGTACAAGCAGATTTACAAGGGTTTCGTATAATGCCGGACCTGCCACCAATAAGAAGATCGCTTTCTTACGTTCCAACACAGCCCGGTTCTGGACTGCATTGTCTGGAACTTCGATTATGTTATTTGCAGTGAAATACATTTCTAGCCAATCCACATATGCTTTAAAATGTTCCCGGTCGTGTCTATATTCACCCAAATGTCCCATTACACCTGCCATTTTAATCTCTAGCTGTTCACACCGTGTGCTATATTTTACCTCGGATTTTTGTAGCTTTTTCCAACGACAGAAAGCTCCCAAAGTCTCTCTGTCGGTTGGCTGAAGCCTTCACCAAAAAAATTTCAGCTTTAAATCATCTGAAAAATCCCATCTCGTCACTAAATATGATATCTTCACAGAGTACAGCACACACAGCACCTAACATGGCAGGCAGCTCTGTTTGAAGCCTCTAGAACAGCCTGGTTCTGTTTATTATTAACTCTGCAGTTGCAGCACACAATACGTCCACATCCACAGTGTGGAGCTACAAACATTACAAGCTTATAGACATTACAACTCTGTATCTAACCCCGTGCTGTACCTGCCCTGGGAGTGTTTGATGGGACAGTGTAGAGGGAGCTTTACTCTGTATCTAACCCCCTGTACCTGCCCTGGGAGTGTTTGACAGGACAGTGTCGAGGGAGCTTTACTCTGTATCTAACCCCGTGCTGTACCTGCCCTGGGAGTGTTTGACGGGACAGTGTAGAGGGAGCTTTACTCTGTATCTAACCCATGTTGTATCTGCCCTGGGAGTGTTTGATGGGGACAGTGTAGAGGGAGCTTTACTCTGTATCTAACCCCGTGCTGTACCTGCCCTGGGAGTGTTTGACGGGACAGTGTAGAGGGAGCTTTACTCTGTATCTAGTCCGTGCTGTACCTGTCCTCGATGGAACACTTGATTGTGACCAGCAGATTGAAGTTGCTGATACCTATTGTGAGGCCGCTCTCAGTTATGCGCCAACACTTGCTGTGTGACATGTTCGCTGTTGAGGGTCTGGATGCCGACGATATTTTGTCTCCTTTGCTGTAGTGAGTAAGATCGTGTCGCATCTCCTGGTGGCAGAGCCAGAGAAGATTTATGCCATGCCGGACCCCGCTCTCCCCGAGACCGACATCAAGGCGCTGACCACGCTGTGCGACCTGGCTGACCGGGAGCTGGTGGTGATCATTGGCTGGGCCAAGCACATCCCAGGTAAGGAGCAGTGTGCCCGCAACGGGCAGGAGCATCATCTGTCTGTCTAACCCGGGCCGCACAATACCGGCCGGGAGTCCATTAATCCCATGCTGTACCTGCCCCATCACACACTCCTATATACATGCAGTACAGCTTAGCTGAAAGACAATGATTCGCTCAATAATGATAGGGGATTCGATAGTCAGGGGAACAGACAGACGTTTCTGCGGCCGCAGACGTGACTCCAGGATGGTATGTTGTCTCCCTGGTGCCAGGGTCAAGGATGTCGCTGAGCAGCTGCAGGTCATTCTGGGGGGAGAGGGTGACTAGCCAGAGGTCGTGATTCATATCGGTGTCACTGACATTGTTAGAAGGAGGGATGAGGTCCTGCAGGCAGATTTTAGTGAGTTAGGGAAGAGATTAAAAAGCAGGACTTCAAAGGTAGTAATCTCTGGATTACTCCCGGTGTCACGCGCGAGTGAGTACAGAAATAGGAGGAGAGAGCAGATGAATGGGGGGCTGGAGAGATGGTGCAGGAGGGGGGGCTTTAGATTCCTGAGGCATTGGGGCCAATTCTGGGGGAGGTGGGACCTGTACAGGCCAGATGGGTTACACCTCAACAGGGCTGGGACCAATATCCTCGTGGGGGGGGGGAATGGCCGGGGGGGGGGGATGTGAGTGCTGTTGGGGAGGGTTTACACTAAGCTGGCAAGGGGATGATACCAGGATGTAGCATTAGAACGGAGAAACAAGGTGCACAAAGAAATGGCAAGGTATTAGGTGGGGTCAGACTAAAGAGAATACAAGAATGTGTAAGACAGGTTTGCAGTGCATGTGTGCGAATACATGAAGTGTGGTAAATCAGGTTGGTGAGCTGTAGGCAAAATATGGGAATATAATGTTGTGGCAATTACAGAGACCTGGTTCAAAAAAGGGCAGGATTGGGTACAAATATTCCTGGATGTAAGGGGGCCGAAATTCAGCTCCCCAAAAAGGCCCCTTACCGCCAGAAAGCACCAGCCAGGGGGCGGAGTCAAGCGGCCGCTACTTCCAGTCCAATGGCCGCCGCCAGCGAAATTCAGCTCGGGGATTTTTCTGTCCTTCCCCATTTCCGCCGCTGCTGCCGGCCGTCTGAAGCACATCATCCAAAGGGCGCACCTCCCATCTCCCGCACCTCCATCACACCTCCCACAAAATGTCGGTACAAAAATCGTAAATCCACCGAGCGGTGCCCCTGACAGCTTGTTCTGTCGGTGCACCTTGCCTTCACTCTGTGAGCCGCAGCAGCGCGACGGCCATTGAAGGCGAGGGCTCACTGATGCGGCCGCCATGGTTTTTATTAGTTGGCCGACTGCCAGGTTCGGCCGGGCCACCAACAGGCAGCCCGCCACCCCCTCTTGGGAGCCAGGCCACTGGCCCGGCCGAAACCCTCCCTGGTGGCCCAGTGGACCGAAGTTTCTCAATGGCGAAGGCTCTCCCCTTTAAGCGTAGGGGGGAGCGTGGTGATGCGGCGCCGTGATGTCATTTCCTCTCCCCCCGCTGAGTGAGAGTCCGCCCCTCCTCCACTTCCGCCCCTCACCAGTGCTTAACGCCCCACCTCCGCCCCCATTATGGCCGGCTTCCAGTCCGCCGGAAAAAAAAACGACAAAGAGCTTAATTTACCGAAAGATTCGACCTCATCCCATCCGGCGGGAAAAACGCTTCTGGAGCGGAGGGTGCGACCTGTTTTGTGCAAAGGTAAATTTCGGCCCCAAGGTGTTCAGGAAAGATAGCAAAGGAAAGAAAGGAGGAGTGGTGGCAGTATTGATTAAGGAGAATTTTACAATGCTGGGGAGAGAGGATGTCCTGGAGGGGTCAAGGGCAGAATCCATTTTGAAACATAGAAACATAGAAAATAGGTGCAGGAGTAGGCCATTCAGCCCTTCGAGCCTGCACCGCCATTCAATGAGTTCATGGCTGAACATGCAACTTCAGTACCCCATTCCTGCTTTCTCACCATACCCCTTGATCCCCCTAGTAGTAAGGACTTCATCTAACTCCTTTTTGAATATATTTAGTGAATTGGCCTCAACAACTTTCTGTGGTAGAGAATTCCACAGGTTCACCACTCTCTGGGTGAAGAAGTTTCTCCTCATCTCGGTCCTAAATGGCTTACCCCTTATCCTTAGACTGTGACCCCTGGTTCTGGACTTCCCCAACATTGGGAACATTCTTCCTGCATCTAAGCTGTCTAAACCCATCAGAATTTTAAACGTTTCTATGAGATTCCCTCTCATTCTTCTGAACTCCAGTGAATACAAGCCCAGTTGATCCAGTCTTTCTTGATATGTCAGTCCCACCATCCCGGGAATCAGTCTGGTGAACCTTCGCTGCACTCCCTCAATAGCAAGAATGTCCTTCCTCAAGTTAGGAGACCAAAACTGTACACAATACTCCAGGTGTGGCCTCACCAAGGCCCTGTACAACTGTAGCAACACCTCCCTGCCCCTGTACTCAAATCCCCTCGCTATGAAGGCCAACATGCCATTTGCTTTCTTAACCACCTGCTGTACCTGCATGCCAAACTTCAAAGACTGATGTACCATGACACCCAGGTCTCGTTGCACCTCCCCTTTTCCTAATCTGTCACCATTCAGATAATAGTCTGTCTCTCTATTTTTACCACCAAAGTGGATAACCTCACATTTATCCACATTATTCTTCATCTGCCATTCATTTGCCCACTCACCTAACCTATCCAAGTCACTCTGTAGCCTCACAGCATCCTCCTCGCAGCTCACACTGCCACCCAACTTAGTGTCATCCGCAAATTTGGAGATACTACATTTAATCCCCTCGTCTAAATCATTAATGTACAGTGTAAACAGCTGGGGCCCCAGCACAGAACCTTGCGGTACCCCACTAGTCACTGCCTGCCATTCTGAAAAGTACCCATTTACTCCTACTCTTTGCTTCCTGTCTGACAACCAGTTCTCAATCCATGTCAGCACACTACCCCCAATCCCATGTGCTTTAACTTTGCACATTAATCTCTTGTGTGGGACCTTGTCGAAAGCCTTCTGAAATTCCAAATACACCACAACAACTGGTTCTCCCTTATCCACTCTACTGGAAACATCCTCAAAAAATTCCAGAAGATTTGTCAAGCATGATTTCCCTTTCACAAATCCATGCTGACTTGGACCTATCATGTCACCTCTTTCCAAATGCACTGCTATGACATCCTTAATAATTGATTCCATCATTTGACCCACTACCGATGTCAGGCTGACCGGTCTATAATTCCCTGTTTTCTCTCTCCCTCCTTTTTTAAAAAGTGGGGTTACATTGGCTACCCTCCACTCCATTGGAACTGATTAGTTAGACTTGGTTAGAGTTGAGAAACAATAGAGGGGCCATTACACTACTGGGTGCATTCTATAGGCCACCGACTAGTGGGCAAGATATAGAGCAGATTAGTAGGGAAATTACAGAGAGGTGCAAGAACTATGTAATGATAATGGGAGACTTCAATTATCTTAATATAGACTGGGAGCATAATAGTGTAAAGGGCAGAGAGGGGGAAGAATTTCTGAAGTGTGCTCAGGAGAACCTTTTGATCAGTACGTTTCCGGTCCATCGAGGAAGGAGGTATTTCTGGATCTGGTCTGGGGAATGGGGTGGAGCAAGGGGAGCAAGTGTCAGTCGGGGAACATTTAGGGAACAGTGATCATAGTATCATAGGGTTTAGGTTAGCTGTGGAAAAGGACAGGGAGCAATCCAGAGTAAAATATTTTAATTAGAGGAGGGTTGAGAATGGATCTGACCCGGGTAAACTGGAATCAAAGATTGGCAGCAAAGTAATCGAACAATGGGCTGCCTTTAAAGAGGAGCTGGCTCAGGTCCAGTCGGGGTATATTCCCATGAGGGGGAAAGGTAGGGCAACTAAAGTCAGAGCTCCCTGGATAATGAAAGGGATAGGGAGTGAGATGAAACAGAAGAAAGGGGGCATATGACAGATGTCAGGCCGAGAATACAAGTGAGAATCAGGCTGAATATAGAAAGTTCAGAGGGGAAGTGAAAAATGAAATGAGGGGCATGACTGAGGTACTAACTGAGTACTTCGCATTTGTCTTATCCAAGGAAGAATATGCTGACAAAGTCACAATGAAAGAGGATGTAATTGATAAGGAGGAGGTACTAGAAAGGCTGTCTGTACTTAAAGTTGATAAGTCACCAGGACCAGACGGGATGCATCCTCAGATGCTGAGGGAAGTGAAGGAAGAAATTGCGGAGGTACTGACCATAATCTTCCAATCCTCCTTAGATACGGGGGTGGTGCCAGAGGACTGGAGAGTTGTAAATGTTACACCCTTGTTCAAAAAATACACCCAGTAACTGCAGGCCGCTCAGTTTAACCTCAGTAGTGGGGAAGCTTTTAGAAACAATAATCAGGGACAACATTAACAGTCACTTGGACAAATGTGGATGAATTAAGGAAAGCCAGCATGGATTTGTTATAAAGGCAATTTGTGTTTAACTAATTGATGGAGTTTTTTGATGAGGTAACAGGGAGGGTTGATGAGGGTAATGTGGTTAACGTGGTGTACATGGATTTCCAAAAGGCATTTGATAAAGTGCCACATAATCAGCTTGCAGCAAAGTTGAAGCCCCTGGAATAAAAAGGACAGAGGCAGCATGGATACGGGATTGTCTCAGTGACAGGAAACAGAGAGTAGTGGGGAACGGTTGTTTCTGGGACTGGAGGAAGGTATACAGTGGTGTTCCCCAGGGTCGGTACTGGGACCACTGCTTTTCCTGAGATATATTAATGACCTGGATGTGGGTGTACAGGGCACAATTTCAAAATTTGCAGATGAGACAAAACTTGGAAGTATAGTGAACAGTGAGGTGGGTAGTGATAGACTTCAGGAAGACACAGACAGGCTGGTGGGATGGGCGGGCACGGGACAGGTGGAATTTTGGTAGAAAGAATGCGGAGAGGCAATATAAACTAAAGGGTGCAATCCTAAAGGGGGTGCATGAACAGAGAGACCGGGGGGTATATGTACACAAATCACTGAAGGGGGCAGGGCAGGTTGAGAAAGTGGCTAAGGCTTACGGGATCCTGGGCTTCATAAATAGAGGCACAGAGTACAAAAGCAAGGGAGTTATGATGGACCTGTATAAAACACTGGTTCGGCCTCAACTGGAGTATTGTGTCCAATTCTGGGCCCCGCACTTTAGGAAGGATGTGAAGGCCTTAGAGAGGGAGCAGAAAAGATTTACGAGAATGGTTCCAGGGATGAGGGACTTCAGTGACGTGGATAGACTGGAGAAGCTGGGGTTGTTCTCCTTGGAGCAGAGAAGGTTGAGAGGAGATTTGATCGAGGTGTTCAAAATCATGAGGGGTCTGGACAGAGTAGATAGAGAGAGAAACTGTTCCCATTGGTGGAAGGGTCGGGAACCAGAGGACACAGATTTAAGGTGATTGGCAGAACAACCAAAGGCAACATGAGGGGAAACGTTTTTATGCCACGAGTGGTTAGGATCTGGAATGCGCGGCCTGAGAGGGTGGTGGAGGCAGACTCAATCGTGGCTTTCAAAAGGGAGTTGGATAAGTATCTGAAGGAAAAAAAATTAGCTGGGCTACGGGGGAGTGGGACTGGCTGAGGTGCTCGTGCAGAGAGCCGGCACGGGCTCGACGGGCCCAATGGCCTCATTCTGTGCTGTAACCGTTCTGTGATTCGATGATTCTTCTACACTGGCCTTGTACTGCATGCCCCATGTGTGTCTCAGTGTCCGCTCCTGAACATGTCCAGCACACAGCGGGTATCAATGATTCTCTCCCGTGCAGCTGCAAGTGACTGATGACTGGGGAAAGTTTCTGAGAGTTGAGCTGGCGGTATGGCCTGAGGTTACTGGTAGGTGTTGCCCAGGACCTGCTCGCTGTCCCTCTCTCTCTCCCTCTCCCGCTCTCTCTCCCTCTCCTGCTCTCTCTCCCTCGCTCTCTGTCTCCCTCTCCTTCTCCCTCTCCCTCTCCCTCTCCCTCTCCCTCTGTCTCTCTCTCTCTGCCTCCCTCTCACTCTCTGGCTCACTCTCTGGCTCCCTCTCTTTCTCTGTCTCTCTCTCTTTCTCTGTCTCCCCCCATCTTTCTCTCTCTCTCTCTCTGTCTCTGTCTCTCTCTCTCTCTCTGTTCCTCTCTCTCTCTGTCTCCCTCTCTCTCTCTCTGTCTCTCTGGCTCTCTCTCTCTCTTTCTCTTTCTGTCTCCCTCTCTCTCTATTTCTCTCTCTCTCTGTCTCCCTCTCTCTCTGTCTCCCTCTCTGTGTCTCCCTCTGTCTCTCTGTCTCTCTCTCTCTCTCTCTCTGTCTCTCTGTCTCTCTCTGTCTGTCTGCCTCTCTCTCTCTCTCTCTCTCTCTCGCTCCCTGTCTGTCTCTCTCTCTCTCTCACTCTCTCTCTCACTCTCTGTCTCCCTCTTTCTCTCTCCCTCTCTCTCTCTCTCTCTCTGTCTCCCCCTCTCTCTCTGTCTCCCCCTCTCTCTCTCTCTCTCTCCCTCTGTTACGGTCCCACTATTTGCTCTGTCTCTGGGTCCGTGTGACACCGAGACGGAGAGGGGGATGGATGGAACTTGCTGTTAGATTGAAACCAGTTTTCTGTGCTATTAGTTTGATTGCATTTGCAAATCTAATCAGAGGCGGGGTTTGAGCCTGGTTTTGGGGTCCAGTAATCTCAGTGTAATGGGATGCAAATGTGGCAGGAGAACAAGTTCTCAATAAATCAGAGGCTGCTCAGTGCTGGTCATTAACTATCAGAATCAACAGGCATTTTATAGTGTATTCAATTTGCAGGGTGACGTAGGATTATAAAGATAGATGACAGTAATCACACAAGGCAAATACTGTGTGAGTCTGTGGAACGGTATGAGTGTGAGGGCAGTGAGACTGTGGCCTTGTGTGTTAGTGCCAGCAATGTAATAGTGTAAGGTTTACTGCTCCTCCGCCCCGATCTCTCGCCGCTCCTCCGCCCCGATCTCTCGCCGCTCCTCCGCCCCGATCTCTCGCCCCTCCTCCGCCCCGATCTCTCGCCGCTCCTCCGCCCCGATCTCTCGCCGCTCCTCCGCCCCGATCTCTCGATACTCCTCCGCCCCGATCTCTCGCCGCTCCTCCGCCCCGATCTCTCGCCGCTCCTCCGCCCCGATCTCTCGATACTCCTCCGCCCCGATCTCTCGCCCCTCCTCCGCCCCGATCTCTCGCCCCTCCTCCGCCCCGATCTCTCGCCCCTCCTCCGCCCCGATCTCTCGCCGCTCCTCCGCCCCGATCTCTCGATACTCCTCCGCCCCGATCTCTCGCCCCTCCTCCGCCCCGATCTCTCGCCGCTCCTCCGCCCCCGATCTCTCGCCCCTCCTCCGCCCCCGATCTCTCGCCCCTCCTCCGCCCCCGATCTCTCGCCCCTCCTCCGCCCCGATCTCTCGCCCCTCCTCCGCCCCGATCTCTCGATACTCCTCCGCCCCGATCTCTCGCCCCTCCTCCGCCCCGATCTCTCGCCGCTCCTCCGCCCCGATCTCTCGCCCCTCCTCCGCCCCGATCTCTCGCCCCTCCTCCGCCCCGATCTCTCGCCCCTCCTCCGCCCCCGATCTCTCGCCCCTCCTCCGCCCCCGATCTCTCGCCGCTCCTCCGCCCCGATCTCTCGATACTCCTCCGCCCCGATCTCTCGCCGCTCCTCCGCCCCCGATCTCTCGCCGCTCCTCCGCCCCGATCTCTCGCCGCTCCTCCGCCCCGATCTCTCGCCCCTTCTCCGCCCCCGATCTCTCGCCCCTCCTCCGCCCCGATCTCTCGCCGCTCCTCCGCCCCGATCTCTCGATACTCCTCCGCCCCGATCTCTCGCCGCTCCTCCGCCCCGATCTCTGGCCGCTCCTCCGCCCCGATCTCTCGATACTCCTCCGCCCCGATCTCTCGCCCCTCCTCCGCCCCGATCTCTCGCCGCTCCTCCGTCCCGATCTCTCGCCCCTCCTCCGCCCCGATCTCTCGATACTCCTCCGCCCCGATCTCTCGCCGCTCCTCCGCCCCGATCTCTCGCCGCTCCTCCGCCCCGATCTCTCAATACTCCTCCGCCCCGATCTCTCGCCGCTCCTCCGCCCCGATCTCTCGCCGCTCCTCCGCCCCGATCTCTCGCCGCTCCTCCGCCCCGATCTCTCGATACTCCTCCGCCCCGATCTCTCGCCGCTCCTCCGCCCCGATCTCTCGCCGCTCCTCCGCCCCGATCTCTCGCCGCTCCTCCGCCCCGATCTCTCGCCGCTCCTCCGCCCCGATCTCTCGCCGCTCCTCCGCCCCGATCTCTCGCCGCTCCTCCGCCCCGATCTCTCGCCGCTCCTCCGCCCCGATCTCTCGATACTCCTCCGCCCCGATCTCTCGCCCCTCCTCCGCCCCGATCTCTCGCCCCTCCTCCGCCCCGATCTCTCGCCCCTCCTCCGCCCCGATCTCTCGCCGCTCCTCCGCCCCGATCTCTCGATACTCCTCCGCCCCGATCTCTCGCCCCTCCTCCGCCCCGATCTCTCGCCGCTCCTCCGCCCCCGATCTCTCGCCCCTCCTCCGCCCCCGATCTCTCGCCCCTCCTCCGCCCCCGATCTTTCGCCCCTCCTCCGCCCCGATCTCTCGCCCCTCCTCCGCCCCGATCTCTCGATACTCCTCCGCCCCGATCTCTCGCCCCTCCTCCGCCCCGATCTCTCGCCGCTCCTCCGCCCCGATCTCTCGCCCCTCCTCCGCCCCGATCTCTCGCCCCTCCTCCGCCCCGATCTCTCGCCCCTCCTCCGCCCCGATCTCTCGCCGCTCCTCCGCCCCGATCTCTCGCCCCTCCTCCGCCCCCGATCTCTCGCCGCTCCTCCGCCCCGATCTCTCGCCGCTCCTCCGCCCCGATCTCTCGCCGCTCCTCCGCCCCCGATCTCTCGCCGCTCCTCCGCCCCGATCCCTCGCCGCTCCTCCGCCCCCGATCTCTCGCCGCTCCTCCGCCCCGATCTCTCGCCGCTCCTCCGCCCCGATCTCTCGCCGCTCCTCCGCCCCGATCTCTCGCCGCTCCTCCGCCCCGAACCTTCTCGCTCCTCTGCTGCACCAGGGCCCTCCGATGTTCCTGCTCACACTCCAAACGGTGACCTGGGTTTTGATGGCAGATGAGCATCGAGAGATTGTGGCGGAGGTGCGGCAAATGAGGATACGGGGCCCAGAAGAGCCCAGGGCCCAGGGGCAACACGGCCCAGCCCACACTGCGATATGTGTGCACACTAGGTCTCCAGTCGTCCTGGTTAACCCTTGCCACTGAATAAAGACCTCGCTCTATCAAGCCCGTGTGGTCACCACATGTTAAAAAAATCCACATACAGGCATCTCCCACCCCTGGAGTTCAGGACTGGAACATCGGGTTCTTCATTGAAACATCGGCAAACTCATCTCTTTTGGTGTGGAAGCAAGTCATCCTCGTTCGAGGGACTGCCGATGATGATGAGTGTAAGGTGCTCACTGTTGGTTTCAGGAAGGGATGGTGCCCACGATGCCACGTTGACCAGCCTGTCAACCCCTGGTCATTTAAAGGGACTGTGTCACTGCCCGAGTGTCAGCCGTGGGTAGCACACTCGTCTTAAAGTCTGAAGGTTGTGGGATCGAATCTCACTCCTGGGACTGGAGCACAAACACTAGGCTGACACTTCCAGTGCTTCTCAACAGGTTTTCTTATCTTGATCAAATTGTTTCCATTTATGGATGCCTGTTTTACACCTTTCTATATTTATTACCCTGGAACAGGAGGAGGCCATTCAGCCCCTCGAGCCTGTTACCCAGGAACAGGAGGAGGCCATTCAGCCCCTCGAGCCTGTTACACAGGAACAGGAGGAGGCCATTCAGCCCCTCGAGCCTGTTACACAGGAACAGGAGGAGGCCCATTCAGCCCCTCGAGCCTGTTACACAGCAACAGGAGGAGGCCCATTCAGCCCCTCGAGCCTGTTACACAGCAACAGGAGGAGGCCCATTCAGCCCCTCGAGCCTGTTACACAGGAACAGGAGGAGGCCCATTCAGCCCCTCGAGCCTGTTACACAGGAACAGGAGGAGGCCATTCAGCCCCTCGAGCCTGTTACCCAGGAACAGGAGGAGGCCCATTCAGCCCCTCGAGCCTGTTACACAGGAACAGGAGGAGGCCATTCAGCCCCTCGAGCCTGTTACACGGGAACAGGAGGAGGCCATTCAGCCCCTCGAGCCTGTTACACAGGAGCAGGAGGAGGCCATTCAGCCCCTCGAGCCTGTTACCCAGGAACAGGAGGAGGCCCATTCAGCCCCTCGAGCCTGTTACACAGGAACAGGAGGAGGCCATTCAGCCCCTCGAGCCTGTTACACAGG